>NC_073630.1:113602500-113902500 GCF_029407905.1 Bubalus kerabau
GGTAGGCTTCTGAGGGGGCACTAGTAGTAAAGAATCTGCCTGTCAATGCAGGAGATTCAAGAAACATGGATTCGATCCTTTGGTCAGGAAGATTCCCTGAAGTAAGAAATGGCAACCCACTCCAATATTCTTGCCTGGAAAATTCCATGGACAGAGGTGCCTGGCAGGTTATATAGTCCATGGGACCACAAAGAGTCAGACACGACTGAACACAAACACACCTTATATTATATGGTGTAGCCAAGTAACAAATTGAAGTTGTCTGTTTTACTAATTAAAATTCTGTGCCTCTCCTTTAACTCTTTTATACTTTTTTTGATGGTTGAAAGTCAAGGAGGTCTGGGATCAAATATTGACTCTACAACTTATAAGTTTATATAAACATTGGTGAATGAAGTTGTACTGTTTATAATTATCAGCTCATAATTATTTTATCCATCAATAACTGTGAAGAATCTGAGATTTTTTCATTTGCAAGATAACAAGTAAATCTGGTATACGTAGATGCCAGTGGGAGACAAAAGACTTCTGGTTAGAGGTAAAGCCTTTCATTATTCATGGCACAGTAACTCAGTGGTAAAGAATCTCCCTGCCAATGGAGGAGAGCTGGGTTCAATCCCTGGGTCAGGAAGGCACCCTGGAGGAGGAAACGGCAACCCACTCTAGTGTTCTTATTCTTGCCTGGAAAATCTCATGGACAGAGGAGACTGGTGGACTACAGTTCATAGGGTCACAAAGAGTCAGGCATGGCTGAGGGATTGAGCACGATATGTTGAGGCATGGTAGGCAGCGTGAGATTCACATTCACATTGGTTTGCTGTGTCCTTAATGTCCATGAGATGATACAGAGAGGCCCACATAGATGCTATGTACAGAGTAGGCCTGGATCACAGTGGAGGAACTCCAGGTCTTTTTTTTTTTTTTTTTAAAGAAAACTCTAGTCTTTTTCTTTTTTTATTTGGGTATGGTTTTGGGCTTTCCAGGTGGCTCAGTCACTCAGTTGGGTCAACTTTTTGTGACCCCATGGGCTGCAGCACACCAGGTTTTCCTGCCTATCACCAACTCCCAGAACTTGCTCATACTCATGTCCACCGAGTCGATGATGCCATCCAACCATCTCATCCTCTGTTTTTTCATCCCCTTCTCCTCCTGCCTTCAATCTTTCCCAGTATCAGGGTCTTTTCCAATGAATCAGTTCTTCACATCAGGTGGCTGAAGTATTGGAGTTTCAGCATCAGTATCAGTCCTTCCAATGAATAATCAGGACTTATTTCCTTTAGGATTGACTAGTTTGATTTCCTTGCAGTCCAAGGGACTGTCAAGAGTCTTCTCCAACACCAAAGTTCAAAAGCATCAATTCTTTGGCACTGAGCTTTCTTTATAGTCCAACTCTAACATCCATACATGATTACTAAAAAAAAAATCAGGTGACGCTAGTGGTAAAGATTCTGCTTACCAATGCACAAGAAACAGGGGATGTAAGAGAAACAAGTTCGATCCCTGGGTCAGGAAGATCCCCTGCAGAAGAACATGGCAACCCACTCCCGTATTCTTGCCTGGAGAATCCCATGGACAGAGGAGCATGGGCTACAGTCCATGGGCTGCAAAGAGTCAGACATGACTGAGTGACTTGTATGTTATAGTTGCTTTACAATGTTGTGTTAATTTATGCTATTCAAGGAAGTGAATCAGTTAATTGTATACATATACCCTTTCCCACTTGGACCTTCCTCCTATGCCCCCCACATCCCACCCCTCTAGGTTATCACAGTCCACCAAACCAAACTCCCTGCCCTATAACAGGTTCCCACTAACTGGCTATTTTATACATGGTAGTGTATATATGCTGATTCCAATCTCCCAATTCAAGGGGCCTGCTAGAAAATGTACCCAACATTTTGCCCCATGAGGAGACATTATCTTTATCCTTCTGGCCAGGAAGCAAACCTTCTCTCTGCTCTGGAGGAAGACACTGCCCTTATCTTCCAAGGATGCCGCTATACAAGCAGTCTTAAAAAGCTAATCTAGGACAATGTCTACCCAAGGCATGAAGAAATGTGAGCTCTCCACAGAGAAATGTTTCCCAACAGTAGTATCAAATAATCAAAAGCATGTTATGAGATAACTGCTTCCAATACTATCTGCCAGAATGAAGAAAATGGATGCATTTCTTGAGTCAATGAATGAAAAGTGGACTGATATTAAGATCCAAATGAATGAGAGTGGGAAACAGAAAAAGGAAAATATGCACTTGGTAACCAAAAGATCCTGATTTAATAGTTGCTTCCACAGTTCTTATCTGGGATTACAAAACTCCTTTAAGTCTCATAGTTTCACTGATATAATGAAAGTCATAACACAAACACTTCAGAGTTATGATTATAATTATATGTGAGACACTGTATACATATATACATATATCTATATGTTAGCACATATGGCATACACACACATACACACACACACACACACACACACCTATATGTATATAAAATCTGTCTCATAGAAGGCAAGCAATATACCATTATGCACTCTTGCTTTAATGTAATAAAAATCAAATTGAGCAGACTTAAGATATGCAGAGTATATGATGAGAAATGCTGGGCTGGAAGAAGCACAAGCTGGAATCAAGATTTCTGGGAGAAATATCAATAACCTCAGATATGCAGATGACACCACCCTTGTGGCTGAAAGTTAAGAGGAACTAAAAAGCCTCTTGATGAAAGTGAAAGAGGAGAGTGAAAAAGTTGGCTTAAAGCTCAACATTCAGAAAACGAAGATCATGGCATCTGGTCCCATCAGTTCATGGGAAATAGATGGGGAAACAGTGGAAACAGTGTCAGACTTTATTTTTCTGGGCTCCAAAATCACTGCAGATGGTGATTGCAGCCAGGAAATTACAAGACGTTTACTCCTTGGAAGGAAAGTTGTGACCAACCTAGATAACATATTCAAAGGCAGAGACATTACTTTGCCAACAAAGGTCCGTCTAGTCAAGTCTATGGTTTTTCCAGTGGTCATGTATGAATGTGAGAATTGGACTTTGAAGAAAGCTGAATGCAGAATTGATGCTTTTGCACTGTGGTGTTGGAGAAGACTCTTGAGATTCCCTTGGACTGCAAGGAGATCCAACCAGTCCATCCTAAAGGAGACCAGTCCTCGGTGTTCATTGGAAGGACTGATGCTGGGGCTGGTACTCCAATACTTTGGCCACCTCATGCAAAGAGTTGACTCATTGGAAAAGTGTCTGATGCTGGGAGGGATTGGGGGCAGGAAGAGAAGGGGATGACAGAGGATGAGATGGCTGGATGTCATCACCAAGTCAATGCACATGAGTTTGGGTGAACTCCAGGAGTTGGTGATGGACAGGGAGGCCTGGCGTGCTGGGATTCATGGGGTCACAAAGAGTTGGACACAACTGAGTGACTGAACTGACCTGAACTGAAGCAGGGAGGGAGGCATATGGATATCTGTTAGAACTCAAGTGTGAAAATGCTTCCAGCTCTGAGGAAAGATGGCCAAGAGGGACTCAAAGAATATAGGAATCCTTTATGCTTATTGTTACCATTGTTTTTATTTGATTCTTCAGTATGTCTGAAAGAATGCCAAAGAATTGATGCTTTTGAAGTGGGGTGATGGAGAAGACTTTTGAGAGTCTCTTGGACTGCAAGGAGATCAAACCTGTCCATACTGAAGAAAATCAGTCCTGAATATTCCTTGGAAGGACTGATGCTCCAATACTTTGGCCACCTGATACCAAGAACTGATTTATTAGAAAAGACCCTGATGCTGGGAAAGATTGAAGGAGGGAGGAGAAGGGGACAACAGAGGATGGTTGGATGGCAGAGGTTGGATAACATCACCAACTCAATGGACATGAGTTTGAGCAAGCTCTGGGAGTTGGGGATGGACAGGGAAGCCTGGCGTGCTGCAGTCCATGGGGTCGCAAAGAGTTGGGCATGACTGAGTGACTGAACTGAACTGAATTGAATGTCTAGTTTCTGCTGTTTTCTATTTCACTAACTTGTCTTTATCTGCTCATGGAGAAAGATGTAGTTATCTCACCATGTAAGAGATTATATATTTGGATCCAGCCAGATGGAAAGACTTTTTAGTTCTGATTTTAATTTTGGGAGGAAGAGATTGTTCTAATCATTGGGTTAGATGTTCACCTTGGATCAATCTACTATGGTCCGAAGCAGGTGGAGGACATCATAGGTAGAAACCCTAGCTGCACAAGCCCACTTCTGTGGTAGAGAGATGGGTGGTGGGCAACTGCTTGTAAAGAAGAGTAGGTGATAACTCCGTTATACACTACTACTTTTATTATTATACCTTGCTTTGAGAAGAATTTCTATCACTTACTAATTAAAGAATGTAGACTACTTCAGTACAGAATTCACAATGAAAGAAGGATTGGGTTGTGTGTGGGGGCTGGAGAGTCATGCTCTCCAAAGAAAGAATGATCTGTGTGGTGTTATATCTGGGAGAGGAGTGGAAACAAACACACACTTAAAGAGTAGTTGGTTTTCATATGTTGAAACTAGTAAACAAAATAATCAAAAATTGCACTCTTTAGAGGTGCTCTCTCACTGATGGTAGAATCCAGTGATGCTTCTGAGTTTGTGTGATGGGCAGAACGTGAGGTGGGTAGTGTGGTTGGGAGGGCAGATTTAAGGCTTGAGAGGTAAACAGGAGCCAGATGTTGCAGCCAGCTGTGGGACTTGACCTACCAACAGTTAGAAACCATTCAATGGCTTCATTCAGCCAAGTTTTCAACGTGATTTGGTAACTGGATGAAAGGCAAAGGGGTAAAGACAGAGATAAATATAATGCCCAGTGTCAATCTTTGGTAATTGACGAATGCAGATAATTAGATCAGATCATATCAGTTGCTCAGTCGTGTCCGACTCTTTGCGACCCCATGAATCTCAGCACGCCAGGCCTTCCTGTCCATCACCAACTCCCAGAGTTCACTGAGACTCACGTCCATTGAGTTAGTGATGCCACCCAGCCATCTCATCCTCTGTCGTCCCCTTCTCCTCTTGCCCCTAATCCCTCCCAGCATCAGAGTCTTTCCCAATGAGTCAACTCTTCACATGAGGTGGCCAAAGTACTGGAGTTTCAGCTTTAGCATCATTCCTTCCAAAGAAATCCCAGGGCTGATCTCCTTCAGAATGGACAGGTCGGATCTCCTTGCAGTCCAAGGGACTCTCAAGAGTCTTCTTCAACACCACAGTTCAAAAGCATCAATTCTTCGGTGCTCAGCCTTCTTCACAGTCCAACTCTCACATCCATACATGACCACAGGAAAAACCATAGCCTTGACTAGATGAACCTTTGTTGTCAAAGTAATGTCTCTGCTTTTGAATATGCTATCTAGGTTGGTCATAACTTTCCTTCCAAGGAGTAAGTGTCTTTTAATTTCATGGCTGCAGTCACCATCTGCAGTGATTTTGGAGCCCAGAAAAATAAAGTCTGACACTGTTTCCCCATCTATTTCCCATGAAGTGATGGGACCACATGCCATGATCTTCGTTTTCTGAATGTTGAGCTTTAAGCCAACTTTTTCACTCTCCACTTTCACTTTCATCAAGAGGCTTTTTAGTTCCTCTTCACTTTCTGCCATAAGGGTGGTGTCATCTGCATATCTGAGGTTATTGAGATTTCTCTCAGCAATCTTGATTCTTGCTTGTGTTTCTTCCAGTCCAGCGTTTCTTATGATGCACTCTGCATATAACTTAAATAAGCAGGGTGACAATATACAGTCTTGAAATACTCCTTTTCCTATTTGGAACCAGTCTGTTGTTCCATGTCCAGTTCTAACTGTTGCTTCCTGACCTGCATACAGATTTCTCAAGAGGCAGGTCAGGTGGTCTGGTATTCCCATCTCTTTCAGAATTTTCCACAGTTGATTGTGATCCACACAGTCAAAGGCTTTGGCATAGTCAATAAAGCAGAAATAGATGCTTTTCTGGAACTCTCTTGCTTTTTCCATGATCCAGCGGATGTTGGCAATTTGATCTCTGGTTCCTCTGCCTTTTCTAAAACCAGCTTGAACATCTGGAAATTCACGGTTCACGTATTGCTGAAGCCTGGCTTGGAGAATTTTGAGCATTGCTTTAGTAGTGTGTGAGATGAGTGCAATTGTGCGGTAGTTTGAGCATTCTTTGGCATTGCCTTTCTTTGGGATTGGAATGAAAACTGACCTTTTCCAGTATTTTCCACTGCTGAGTTTTCCAAATTTGCTGGCATATTGAGTGCAGCACTTTCACAGCATCATCTTTCAGAATTTGGAATAGCTCAACTGGAATTCCATCACCTCCACTAGCTTTGTTCGTAGTGATGCTTTCTAAGGCCCACTTGACTTCACATTCCAGGATGTCTGGCTCTAGGTCAGTGATCACACCATTGTGATCATCTGGGTCGTGAAGATCTTTTTTGTACAGTTCTTCTGTGTATTCTTGCCATCTTTTCTTAATATCTTCTGCCTCTGTTAGGTCCATACCATTTCTGTCCTTTATCAAGCCCATCTTTGCATGAAGTGTTCTTTTGGTATATCTGATTTTCTTGAAGAGATCTCTAGTCTTTCCCATTCTGTTGTTTTCCTCTATTTCTTTTCATTGATCGCTGAAGAAGGCTTTCTTATCTCTTCTTGCTATCCTTTGAAACTCTGCATTCAGATGTTTATATCTTTCCTTTTCTCTTTTGCTTTTCGCTTCTCTTCTTTTCACAGCTCTGACAGAATGTGGCCCACTGGAGAAGGGAATGGCAAACTGCTTTAGTATTCTTGCCTTGAGAACCCCATAAACAGTATGACAAGGCAAAATGATAGGATACTGAAAGAGGAACTCCCCAGGTCAGTAGGTGCCCAATATGCTACTGGAGATCAGTGGAGAAATAGCACCAAAAAGAATGAAGGGATGGAACCAAAGCAAAAACAACACCGAGATGTGGATGGGACTGGTGATAGAAGCAAAGTTCAATGCTATAAAGAGCAATATTACATAGGAACCTGGAATGTTAGGTCCATGAATCAAGGCAAATTGGAAGTGGTCAAACAGAAGATGGCAAGAGTGAACGTCAACATTCTAGGAATCAGCGAACTAAAATGGAACTAAAAGCGAACTGCAATGGGTGAATTCAACTCAGGTGACCATTATATCTACTACTGTGGGCAGGAATCCCTTAGAAGAAATAGAGTGGCCATCATGGTCAACAAAAGAGTCCGAAATGCAGTACTTGGATGCAATCTCAAAAATGACAGAATGATCTCTGTTCGTTTCCAAGGCAAACCATTCAATATCACAGTAATCCAAGTCTATGCCCCAACCAGTAACGCTGAAGAAGCTGAAGTTGAACAGTTCTATGAAGACCCACAAGACCTTTTAGAACTAACACCCAAAAAAGATGTCCTTTTCATTATAGGGGACTGGAATGCAAAAGTAGGAAGTCAAGAAACACCTGGAGTAACAGGCAAATTTGGCCTTGGAATACGGAATGAAGCAGGGCAAAGACTAATAAGAGTTTTGCCAAGAAAATGCACTGGTCATAACAAACACCCTCTTCCAAGAACACAAGAGAAGACTCTATACATGGACATCACCAGATGGTCAACACCAAAATCAGATTGATTAAATATTTTGCAGCCAAAGATGGAGAAGCTCTATACAGTCAGCAAAAACAAGACCAGGAGCTGACTGTGGCTCAGATCATGAACTCCTTATTGCCAAATTCAGACTTAAATTGAAGAAAGTAGGGAAAACCACTAGACCATTCAGGTATGACCTAAATCAAATCCCTTATGATTATACAGTGGAAGTGAGAGATAGATTTAAGGGCCTAGATCTGATAGATAGAGTGCCTGATGAATTATGGACTGAGGTTCGTGACATTGTACAGGAGACAGGGATCAAGACCATCCCCATGGAAAAGAAATGCAGATAATACACTCCCTGTAATGAGAAACTCAGTGGAGGTGGTTCAAGTGAATGATATCCAATTAAAGATGACGTCCAATTAAAGTTGGCAGGTTGAAATCCCAGAGAGGTTTATGAACACCTTAAAGAGAAGACCAGGACATACAGAGAATATAAAGTATAAGGAAGCAGAGGAGAAAAGGTCAACAAAGTAAAATCAGGATTGGAACTTAATATAGAACTGTGAACACAGTAGCCCTGATATACAGAGTGAAGTAAGTCAGAAAGAGAAAGACAAATATTGTATGTTAATGCATAGGTATGGGCTTCCCTGGTGGCTCAGATGGAAAAGAATCTGCTTGCAATGCAGGAGAACTGGATTCGATCCTTGGATTGGGAAGATCCCTTGGAGGAGGGAATGGCAACCCACTCCAGTATTATAGCCTGGAGAATCCCCAAGGACAGAGGAGCCTGGTGGACTACAGTCCATGGGGTCTCAGAGTCAGACACAACTGAGCAACTAAGCATATAATGCTGAGCAACAATGCATATATATGAAATCTAGAAAGATGGTGCTGATGGACCTATTTTCAGGGCAGCAGTGGAGATGCAGACATACAAAGAGACTTGTGGACACAGTGGGGGAAGGAGAGGGTGGGACGAATTGGAGAGTAGCATGGAAATATACACATTACTGATAGTTTATGGTGAATGGTGTCGGAGTCATGATCTCTAAAGAAGAAGATTTAGCTATGGGACCAAGGAACAGGCATGATCACTCAAGAGCTTTTGCGTAGCAGAGTTTTATTAAAGTATGAAAAGGGACAGGGAAAGCTTCTGACATAGACATCAGAAGGGGGATGGAGAGTGCCCCCCTCTCTAGTCTAAGCAAGGAAATTACATACTTTTTAACTGGTTATTACAATAAATCAAAAGAATGTCTCAAGGTTGTACATATCTTACTAGACCCACTCTCATAACATACATTTTAAGATAACAGGATTAGTCAGAAGGTTTTCAGAAAGGAGAAACATGTCCTCAAGCAGGATACATTATTGTTACTAAGGAATGTAGAAGAAAACGTTTGTCCTTTCCTCCTCCTTGAGAATTCCAGACCCTATCTCCTCCTTGAGAGGCCCCAGGCACCTTTCTCCTCCTCAGGGACCCCCGGACTTTTTATCAACCTGCCTAGGAATTGACTTTCTCATTACCATATGTAAAATAGATAGCCAGTGGAAATTTACTGTATGACTCAGGGAGCTCAAACCCCGTGCTCTGCGATAACCTAGAAGGATGGGATGGGGTGGGAGGGGACATACGGATACCTGTGGCTGATCCATGTTGACAAATGGCAGAAACCCACACAGTGCTGTAAAGCAATCATCCTCCAACCGACAGTAAATAAATAAATAAAATAACAGCAACAACAACAAAGCCCACATTGAAGACTAGCTGGAATCTCATTTCTGTTGTTTAGTAACTTAATCAGAACACCTCTGAAATTTCAAACTCAGGGATAAAGTTGGAAGCAAGGCAGTCAGCATAAGTAAACAAATGACTAGCACTAACTTTGGGGACTCCCCTTGGCAAGTTTTGGTTTTGCCTCTTGGGGCCACTGACATGAGAAATCTGGATATATTATGATAACTCCTTTTACATGTCTACTTATTATTTATGTGTCCACTTATCAGCACCCTGATGGACCATTTTATGTTGTTTTGTTGAATTCCTGGTGTTTTATGTCCTCAGCGGATAGGACAGAAAATTCTAAGTTTCCCGCCCCATCTTGCTTGCTTAGACCAGCACTAGGAGTGCAGAATGTGCTTCTGTGGTCCGTGGGTTGGTCTGAGTTTGTTATTGTGCCCAAGTAATGCAATAAACACAAAAAGGCTATGCGCTAGTTTTGCTCAGGGATTACAGGGTGCACAATGCTGCTAGAACACTGCTCCCAAAAGCAAAACAGGAGTTCAAAGAGAGGGCTGAGAGTAGGCCAGCAGGGACAGATACCGTGTGGGTATAAAAGGTACCATGTCTTCAATTCCACAGCTCAGAGGACTCCTATAGAATTCAGGGACTATTCAAAGCTTCTGGAACACACACATTTCTGGGAAAATTCACATGAAGCTCAACTATCTCTAAGCTTGAAAAGCACATACAATATGAAATCACAGACCAAGAAAAATATTTCTTCTAAAGGTAGCATTATTCTCATAAACATGCCTTGGGGTAAAGAATGAGACTGAGGCTGCATTCACAGCAAGGTCAAGGAATAGCCTTGCCATTTTTATCTCTCTGGAATCCAGTGTTTACTCATTTTTCAGGGATAAAAAAGAAAACGATAGCTGGCCTAACTCCATAGAGTTTATGCAGGTAAAAGAAGAAAGCTTTGGAATACGGTTGCTTTGTTATTTTGCAGTTGTATGATTCTGGGCAAATTATTCAAATATAGTGTTCCTTATCATTACAATTGAGATGTTAACACATACCTTGTATTGATTCCTGTTAACTCTATAAAGATGTGTCAGGGGCATTGCAGTAAGGGCGTACTAACTGTTAACTATAATTATCATCACCTTTCCATTGTAAATGAGGAAATGGAAATTTAGAGCATTTAAGAAACGCTGTAAAGTTTCATGCATGCACGCATGCTAAGGCATTTCAGACATGTCTGACTCTTTATGGGCTGTAGCCCACCAGGCTCCTCTGTCCATAGGATTCTCCAGGCAAGAATACTGGAGTGGGTTGTCATGCCATTCTCTAGGGGGTCTTCCCGACCCAGGGATGGAACTTGCTTCTTTTATGTCTCCTGCATTAGCAAGCAGTTTCTCTACCATAGCGCCACCTGGGAAGCCCTTTAAGATCTCACACATAGCTATAGAAATGTTAGAACTTAATCTCAGATCCATTTGGAGGATTTTCCCCCAACACCCTGCAAATAGTCTCTTTCTAGAATTCAATCAGGATAGCATAGTTTTGCCCATGCCGGAACCTACTCGTCTCCAGTAGATAATGGAAATTTAGAAGTCTCCCCCTGTTGCTGCTGCTGCTGCTAAGTCGCTTCAGTCGTGTCCGACTCTGTGACCCCAGAGACGGCAGCCCACCAGGCTCCCCCGTCCCTGGGATTCTCCAGGCAAGAACACTGGAGTGGGTTGCCATTTCCTTCTCCAATGCATGAAAGTGAAAAGTGAAAGTGAAGTTGCTCAGTCGTGTCCAACCCTCAGCGATCCCATGAACTGCAGCCTTCTAGGCTCCTCCATCCATGGGATTTTCCAGGCAAGAGTACTGGAGTGGGGTGCTATTGCCTTCTCTGATCCCCCTGTTAGTCCCTGTCTATATTAGTCTCCTTGGGAATTTTATTTATCTGGCATTCATCAAGTATAGAAAAAATAGATGAAATTAATTAATAGCAGTTATAAATTCAGTTCAGAGGCATCAAGATGAGAATTATATATTTGTCAGCTAAAGGAAAAACAGTTTGAACACTGGCTTCCATGCTTGGGCAATAGAATGGAAATTAATGATCACTGACTGCATAGTTCATTTACCCCACAAAATCCCTAGGCAGTCATTTGGATCAAGTATATAGAAAATATTATGCTGGCCTCTAATCTGATGGCAATGATTATTTATGACACACAAGAAAAGGATAATTCTTGAAGTAAATTTCAAAGGATGCTGAGGAATGGGTGAAAAGGCACAAATTCAAGTGAATTTTAGAATTCAAGAGAAATATTTGGTTAAAGGGAGAAAACCAGATTTTATTGTTAAATTAGCTTAAATTCTACATGGGTTATGTCTAAACAAGTCTGGACTGGTGGAGAGGGCATCAACATAGTTATAAACATCTAGTATGGATGTGAGAGTTGGACTGTGAAGAAAGCTGAGCACAGAAGAATTGATGCTTTTGAACTGTGGTGTTGGAGAAGACTCTTTAGAGTCCCTTGGACTGCAAGGAGATCCAACCAGTCCATTCTGAAGGAGATCAGCCCTGGGATTTCTTTGGAAGGAATGATGCTAAAGCTGAAACTCCAGTACTTTGGCCACCTCATGAGAAGAGTTGACTCATTGGAAAAGACTCTGATGCTGGGAGGGATTGGGGGCAGGAGGAGAAGGGGACGACAGAGGATGAGATGGCTGGATGGCATCACTGACTTGATGGACGTGAGTTTGAGTGAACTCCGGGAGTTGGAGATGGACAGGGAGGCCTGGCATGCTGTAATTCATGGGGCCATAATGAGTCGGACATGACTGAGCGACTGAACTGAACTGAACTGAGTTCTTAAACTCGGTTATCTAAATTGCAAGACCTTGAGAAAATCACATTTGTTCTGTGTGTTTCAGTTTCATTTGGCATAATATAAAATAGTTGTACTTGTTTGAGAGATTTCAAAGTTCTCTCTCACAGCTTTTCAAGATAATTCTTTCCCTGCTGGCTCAGTGGTAAAGAATCTACCCGCAGTGCAGGACACCCAGGTTCAATTCTTGGGTTGGGAAGATCTCCTGGAGAAGAGAATGGGTCAACTCAGTTTAGTTGTTCAGTCATGTCTGACTTTTGCGACCTCATGGACTGCAGCATGCCAGGCTTCCCTGTCCATCATCAACTCCTGGAGCTTGCTCAAACTCATGCCAATCAAGTCGGTGATGCCCTACAACCATCTCACCCTCTGTCATCCCCTTCTCCTCCTGCCTTCAATCTTTCCCAGCATCAGGGTCTTTTCCAGTGAGTCAGTTCTTTGCATCAGGTGGCCAAAATATTGCAGTTTCAACTTTACCATCAGTCTTTCCAATGAATGTTCAGGACTGATTTCCTTTACGATGATCTCCTTACAGTCCAAGGAACTCTCAAGAGTCTTCTCCAACACCACAGTTCAAAAGCATCAATTCTTCTGTGCTCAGCTTTCTTTATAGTCCAAGTCTCATATCCATATATGAATACTGGAAAAACCATAGCTTTGACTAGACAGACCTTTTGTCGGCAAAGTACTGTCTCTGCTTTTTAATATGCTATCTAGGTTGGTCATAGCTTTTCTTCCAAGGAGCAAGGGTCTTTTAATTTCATGGCTGCAGTCATTATCTGCAGTGATTTTGGAGCCCAAGAGAATATTGCAATAGTCTGTCACTATTTCCATTGTTTCCCCATCTATTTGCCATGAAGTGATGGGACCAGATACCATGATCTTAGTTTTTTTAATGCTGTTTTAAGCTAACTTTACCAAGTTACTAAGCAGATGGATTCTTTACCAGCTGAGCCACCAGGTAAGCCCAAGAATAGTGGAGTGGGTAGCCTATCCCTTCTCAGGAGTCAAACCTGGGTCTCCTGCATTGCAGGCAGATTCTTTACCAGCTGGGCTACCAGGGAATCCCTCAGGGAATGGTTATCCACTCCACCATTCTTTCTTGCTTGGAGAATTCCATGGACAGAGGAGCCGGGCAGGCTACAGTCCATGGGGTTGCAAAGAGTCAGATGTGAGTGAGTGACTAACACTTATTTGCAAGTAAATTACACAGACTAATACACAGTTAATTGCACATTTTAGTCAATCAGGCATAAATAAAACTGTCAACTTGGACTTCTTGTCATAGCCAAATAACCTACGTTGTCAAATTGATTTTTTAATCATTCTGGGCAAATGCAAAGGACCTCCATGTTCAGAATGCCCCAGAATCCAAGAAGACTTAGGATGTGTAAGTGGAAGAATCCTTTTGCAGGAAGAATCTTCTTCCTCTAGGCCACAGAGCTCTAGGGCACATGGCCTCATAGTTGAAGTGCCTGATATTACATTTTTGATTGCCAAGACATCTATTTCAAAAGACATCCTTCTTTTGAATAGACAAGCAAGCACAGTGCCAGCTGTACCAGCCAAACAGCTAGATAAAGAATCGGGCTTTCATCACCCATGAAGCTCCCTCTTTCAGAAAGCCCTGAGTCACCGAAATAACTGACCACTTGTATGACCCCATTTCTCCCTTCCCATGCCTTAATCCTCACTGCTGCTGCTGCTGCTAAGTCGCATCAGTCGTGTCTGACTATGTGAGACCCCACGGAGAGCAGCCCACAGGCTCCCCTGTCCATGGGATTCTCCAGGCAAGAATACTGTAGTGGGTTGCCATTTCCGTCTCCTAATCCTTACTCTTATGCTTTAAATCAGCCAGGAAAGAGTGAATTTGTGAAGCCCTTAGATGTCCCAGCTTTGGACCCTAGTAAAGGAAGCAGTTCCACCTTTCTCTTTCTTCGTCTCCCCACCTCACCAGCCTTGCTGTGTGGCCCTTGGGTTATGCCATTTGTCCTCCAGGACCTGTGTGTAATCTACCTTGTTTCTGAAACTTCCAGGATGGTTTTTGATGAAGTGCATCCTGCAATCATAATAAGAACCACAAGGTCAGGTTCAACCACAAATTTGGTCTTCATGGGGGAAATTAACTGTGGGGACTCCTACCAGCAAGATGGCCCTGGTGAATGCCTTATGCATTTCTAACCATAGTATCAGTGTCAGAAGTGGGAGTAAGACAACTGTCTTGTTAGCACCTCCTACCTTCCGGGTCACTTCTATCCCTTCACCCATTGCTCCATAATAATACTAGCTGCCTTTCAATTCTTCAGTGATCTTGCCTTTGCTGTCCCAACACTTCATCCACATGAGTGCTCTTTGCTTATAAGACTCTTCCTCCTGCTTTGGTATAAATACCTCCTTCTCAGAGAAGCCTTTGTGACCATGTTCTCCAAGCTGATTTTCTCGTGCTAATTTCTATCGCTTAGTTCAGATTTGTTCCTTTTATTATCAGTTTAGCAGCCGTTTCTATGGATTTATTTGTTGTCTGTCGTCTTCATTTGTGTCAAAAATCCTGAAAGATACCATCCTGTTAGCTTTTCAGTTTGTTTAACCTTGGATGATACCAGGTATAGAGCTGACAAATATTTATTACATGAATAAAGACTTTAAAAAGTCTTCATAAAACATGAAAAGTAGCTTGGTTATCTTTTCTATTGAGTTATATGAACCTGGAATCTGAGGAAGCTGTGTAATTGGCCCTAAGGTCCATTCCATCTCAAATAATCTAAGACAACTATCCTCAGCCTTTGCGTTATTGATGGTTTGGTCCAGATAATTCCCTGTTGCAGAGGTTGTCCTGTGTATTGTAAAATCTTTAGCTGCGTCTTTGACTTCTACCTACTAGATCAGCAGTCCCCAAACATTTTGACATCAGGGACTGGTTTTGTGGAAGATAATTCAATTTTTCCATAGAGCAGGGTAGGGGAATGGATTCAGGATGATTCTCATAAGGACCGTGCACAGGTCACAGCAGGGTTAGTGCTCTTATGAGAATCTAATGTCGCTGCTGACCTGACCGGAAACGGAGCTCAGGCAGTAACGCAAACCACGGGAGTGGCTGTAAATACACACGAAGCTTGGATCACTGGCCTGCTACTCACCTCCTGCTGCGTGGGCTGATTCTTAACAGGCCACGGGCCTTATGAGTCTGTGGCTCAGGGGTTGGCGACCCCCGTACTAGATGGCAGTAGCAAACTGAGTTAAATATTCCCTGGGAAACAAAACTGCTCCTGGTTATTCTGATTTATGTAAGATGACAAATTAAACCAAGAACATTACAAGTTACACTGATTTTGAATATTGTGACCATTTCACTTCATCTATTTTATTAACAGATTTCATTAAAAAGCAACCTTTATGCTAATTGTTTTAGGAATGTTCCTGATCTTGCCATGTGGGTGATGGAGTTTATCATCGAAGAACTGTGATAGCAATAGCAGAAACTTCCTTTGAGGATGTAAGAAGAAGAGGACTTTATCAAATGTCTGTTAGGAATTTCCAGGTTAGTTAGAGAATCAGGGCAAAAAAAGTGGCCCAGATCCAGGAAGGCCAGGCCACAAGAACCCCAGCCAGAACTGGTTAGAGCCCAGTATAAAAAATATTTCAGTTGCCCAAGAACTCTGGATATGCCAGTTTGCGTCCCTCTTGTGGTCATCTTGGGTACTGCTACCCTGGTACATGGAAATTGGTGCTGCCCGCCCCTGCCACTCAGACAAGGAAAAGGCACCCGACTCCAGTACTCTCGCCTGGACAATCCCATCGACGGAGGAGCCTGGTAGGCTGCAGTCCATGGGGTCGCTATAAGTCGGACACGACTGAGAGACTTCACTTTCACTTTGCACTTTCATGCATTGGAGAAGGAAGTGGCAACCCACTCCAGTGTTCTTGCCTGGAGGATCCCAGGGACGGGGGAGCCTCGTGGGCTGCAGTCTATGGGGTCGCACAGAGTCGGACACGACTGAAGCGACTTAGCAGCAGCAGCAGCAGCTCCTGCCCCCAGAAGGCATTCTCTGAGGCCCCTGGTTCTTTGTGTCTCTTCTCCCCACTGTGTGCATCTGATTAGCCGACATAGTCCAAGCCTGACATGCAAGAGAGGCTACAAAAATGCAATCTGGTCTTTAGGCTTCTCAGGTGGGAAGCAGGTTCTGCCTTCCACCAGGACCATATGGTTGTATGGTCAGGAATTCGTGAAGCAAAGAAAAGGGGGTTTATATTCCAGACAGCCCCAAAGCAACTAATATGTACTAATCAAAAGATAAAATATGGTAATGATCAAAAATATTCGCAATGGAAGAGAGCCAATTACAGCTCCCTCTCATCTGTTGAAGAACTAAACATCTGATGAGATGTGTATGTTTATCCCTTTCCTCCACGGGCATTTGGAAATCTTTTCATCTGGAGCGGGTGTGTGTGCGTGCGCATGCGCGCAAGCTGGGTCCTGTCTGACTCTTTGTGACCCCATGGACTGTAGGGCTCCGCAAACAACTTCACTATTATTTCACTGCCTGGAAAAGACTCTGATGTTGGGAGGGATTGGGGGCAGGAGGAGAAGGGGACGACAGAGGATGAGATGGCTGGATGGCATCACTGACTCGATGGACGTGAGTCTTGTTGAACTCCGGGAGTTTGTGATGGACAGGGAGGCCTGGCGTGCTGCGATTCATGGGGTCGCAAAGAGTCGGACACTACTGAGCAACTGATCTGATCTGATCCCTTCCTGATCTATGTCTGGGGCAGACACTACCAGAGACAGTTAGGACATTCTGGGAATACCCAGCAAAGTCCTAAATGTGTGCTCTACTCTAGCTCACTCACTTGCTTCAGTTATGTTTGTCTCTTTGTGACCCTTTGGACTGTAACCCGCCAGCCTCCTCTGTCCATGGGATCCTCAGGCTAGATTACTGAAGTGGATTGCCATGCCCTCCTCCAGGGAATCTCCCTTACCTGGGGATTGAACCCAGGTCTCTTTTAAGCCTCTTTCAGTGGCAGGCAGCTTCTTTACCTCTAGCACCACGTGGGAAGTCAAATGGGTGCTACATGTCCCATTTCCTTGATGCTATTCCCCAAGGGGCATTGGAATGACTCCTGAAGGTGGGCAGGCACGACACTGCAGCCACCAAAGTTCAGCAGTGTGTGCTGGGTCTCCTGTTTGACCTCCTTGCATTTCAGTGTGTGAGCTCATCCTTTGTGGGCCAGGCTGCATGGCAAACCGCCAGAGCCTTCATGGGTAATTCAAGCTCCAGTAGTTTCTCAGCTCAGACGGAACAGAATGGCTTTGCTAGAGTGGGAAACAGATTATAAACCTCAAGCTCATTTATTCTACAAATGTTTGCCATACTTAGAGAAGGCAGTTTTCCATAATTTTCTTCATTTCCTTCTTCAGTCAAATTGGCTCTCTTTGAACATTTCCTAGTATAATAAAAGAGCCCCAGTGAATGTTAGAGCTGGACAGGATAAGAGAAATGTGCTTTGTCTGTATGAACACAGTGGGGACCTTCTGTGCTGCGTTCTACATTTATCACACGCTAACTGATGGCTCAGCGGATAAAGAATCTGCCTGCAGTGCAGGAGAGACAGGAGACGTGAGTTCAGTCCCTGGGTTGGGAAGATGCCCTGGCGGAGGAAAAGGTTACACATTTCAGTATTCTTGCCTGAAAAATCCCATGGACAGAAGAGCCGGGAGGCCTAACAGTCCAAAATGTCTCAAAGAGTTGAATGCAACTAAGCATACAACCACAGTTTATTCAGCATTATCTATTAATAGATTATGCTGTTGTTGTTCAATTGCTAAGTTGTATTGGACTCTGTGCAACCCCATGGGCTGCAGCACACCAGATGTCCATGCTGGGGTCCCAAATTAACCCCCAAATCTCAATGATTTGATCCTTCAAAATAATTATTTCTCATTAGAAAGGTATGTCCAACATGTTTTGCAAGGAATTCTGCTTCTTGAAGTTCAAAGTCACAGACTTAGGGCATCCTCTAAGTCAAGAGGAGTGGCGCCTCCTCCAGAGTAGACAGGGATAGAAAACTTCTGGAAGAGCTGAGATCTGAGATAAGATACAAGGACAAGAAGGGGTTAGCTAGAATTTGCTTGGCTTTCCTTAAACAGTACTGAAGCAGGGTGTGTGCAGAACACCAATGCTGCTAATCATAAGTTACAGATACAAAGGAGCAAGAGATTAGACTAAGAAAGTCCAAGTCATCTTCAAGTGCTTAGATCTGACCTTAACATTATATATGTTAACCCCCTTTGAAGGGTTTTAAATCAAAGTTTGAAATGGCCAGTTTGTTGCTTCTAAAAATGTCAGCTTGGCTGCAGCATTCAGTTCAGTTTAGTTCAGTCACTCAGTCATGTCCAACTCTTTGTGACCCCATGGACTGCAGCATGCCAGACTTCCCTGTCCATCACTAACTCCTGGGGCTTGCTCAAACTCATGTCCATCGAGTTGGTGATGCCATCCAACCCTATCATCCTCTGTTGTCCCCTCTCCTCCTGCCTTCAATCTTTCCCAGCATCAGGGTCTTTTCCAGTGAGCCAGTTCTTCACGTCAGGTGGCCAAAGTATTGGAGTTTCAGTTTCCAATGAACATTCAGGATTGATTTCCTTTAGGACGGATTGGTTGGTTCTCCTTGCAGTCCAAGGGACTCTCAAGAGTCTTCTTCAACACCACAGTTCTAAAGCATCAATTCTTTGGTTCTCAGCTTTCTTTATGGTCCAACTCTCATATCCATACATGACTACTGGAAAAACCATAGCTTTGACTATACAGACCTTTGTTGATGAAGCAATGCCTCTGGATTTTAATATGCTGTCTAGGTTGGTCATAGCTCTTCTTCCAAGGAGCAAGCATATTTTAATTTCATGGCTGAAGTCACCACCTGCAGTGATCTGGAGCCCAAGAAAATAAAGTCTGCCACTGTTTCCATTGTTTTCCCATCTATTTGCCATGAAGTGAAGGGACTGGATGCCATGATCTTCATTTTTTGAATGTTGAATAGCATAGATCATGGATTTAGCTGGAAGGATCTGGTGTCAAGGAGATTGACAGGAGGCTTTTAGTAATCCATATTGGAGAAATGAGTAAGAAAACTGGCAAGGATGGAGACGAGAGAGACTAGACAAGAAATACTTGCAGGTACACGAGCAGGTGATAGGGATCAATAGGCTAGACTCTAGAAGGAAAGGGAGAAGATAAGACTCTTTGGTTTTTAGTTCCATAACTGTATGGATAATAGCCCTTAGATGCAGAGTGAGAAAGGATGAGCAACCCTGGGGAGTAATGAATGCCGATTTGGACCAGTCAAGTTTGAGATGTCAATAAGACATTTTGATGATAATATTGAACAGGCAGTTCGACTCAAAATTTTTAACTCAAGGACAAAGTCTAGGATTAATTTATATTTTGGAAAGCCTCAGCATACAGGTGGCCGTAGAAATCATACAAGTGGGAAAAAAAATCACCTTTTTAGCAATAGAATACTGAAGGGATCAGCAGCTCAAAGATAAAATTTGAGGGGTACATAGTGGAATATGCAGTGGAAAATTAAGTGTAGTGAGAAGGATTCCATCATCGAAGTAGGAAAACAACCAAGAGTTTGATGGGTCAAGGGCATGAAGGGATTAGGTTGTTTAAGAACACAGGTCACCCAATGGTGTAAGTGGGATAATCCTAGAAAGAAATGTATTCATTAGATTTAATAATGATGAAGTAATTGATTATTTTAGTTTGCAATCAGTTGCAGTGGATTAAATCACCAAATATTTATAAAGCAACAACCATATATTATGCCTTGTGCTTAATACTGGGAATCCAGGGTGAATAAAAAAGACATAGTCAGATCCTCCTCAAGCTTGAAGTCTAATGGGGGATACGGGCAATAAACACAACATATAATGGTATATAATGAAATATTTGATAAGTGTTATTAAGACAAATATTTAGAAATAAATGAAAAGTGAATATATATTATTCTTCCAAGACTATTTGTAAGAGGAGTGTAATCTGAATGTCAAGGAGGTGTAATTAGGATGAAAAAGATTTAAACAAGCTTATAGACCAAAGAAACAACATCAACAAAAACACAGAAGCAAAGATACAGGAAAGAGAGGCAATACTTAATAGATCAAGGTGTGGAAGACACAAAGGAGCTCAATGTTTCATGCAGAAGATATGGCTTAATACAGGAGAAAGAGACCTGCTCCCCTCCAGAGTAGCATGACCAGCTAGGAAAGAGAGTGGAAGCTTTGTCTGGTGGGGGTGATATTCTTAATGAAATAGGAATTGATAAGGGTTGGGAAGAGGGTGTTTAAGTAGAACAAGAGTTCGGAGGAAATATAAAAGCGAGTAGCTATTTAAAAGCAAAGGGGCTATTTGTTTTTAAAAATAAACAGAGCTTTTAGATACACACAGGCTGAGCACATTTGATGACCTCTGATTCAGAGACAAGGTAAAGTGGTCATCATACTTGGTCCAGCATCAAAGTGACACATGTAGGTACCTCTTGTAGTTGAGCAGTTGAGTCATAGAGCATGTGATTAAATTCTGGTGAGTGTAAGGTGGACAGAAGTACTAGAAAATACCTCCAGGATTGACCCTTAAACGTTCTATATGACTCTCTGAAAGCACAAATTCCAGAGGTTGTATCTCAGAGTCACCATCTAGAAAGGAGCCACCAAGGAAAGCTACAATTATTCAGTTTAGTTGTGATGTGAATGAGAAATCAATTACTTTTGACTTAAATCACATAAATTTCTTGGTGTATTTGCTATTGTCATATCTTGTTTATCCTGACTAGAGTGAAAAAGCTGTCTTGAAACTCAACATTAAAAAAGACTAAGATCATGCCATCTAATCCCATCACTTCACAGCAAATAGAAGAGGAAAAAGTGGAAGCAGTGATAGATTTTCTTTTCTTGGGCTGCAAAATCACTGTGGATGATGACTGCAGCCATGAAATTAAAAAAACAAAACAAAACAAAACAAAACCATTTGATCCTTGGAAGGAAAGCTATGACAAACATAGACAGTGTATTAAAAAGCAGAGACATCATTCTGCTGAGCAAAGTCCATATAGTCAAAGCTATGGTTTTTCCATTGGTCATGTACCAATGTGAGAGTTGGTCCTTAAAGAAGACTCAGCAGTGCTGAAGAATTGATGCTGTTGAATTGTGGTGTTGGAGAAGACTTTTGAGAGTCTCTAGGACTGCAAGGAGATCAAATCAGTCAACCTTAAAGGAAATCAACCTTGAATATTCATTGGAAGGACTGATGATAGAGCTGAAGCTCCAATGCTTTAACTACCTGGTGGAAAGAACCAACCCACTGGATAAGATCCTGATGCTGGGAAAGATTGAGGACAGGAGGAGAAAGAGGCAACAGAGGATGAGATGGTTGGATAGCATCACTGACTCAATGGACATGCATTTGAGCAAAATCCGGGAGTTAGTGGAAGACAAAGGAACCTGTTACGCTGCAGTTCATGGGGTTGCAAAGAGTTGGACACGGCTTAGTGACTGAGCAACAAGGATGACAACATCCTAACTAATGTAACCACTGTTAAGATCGTGCATTAATTTATTTGTAATATCATAAACCAACAATTACTATTGCTATATGATTATAACTATTTGCTGTGTAGTTGATTCTGTTGTTTTTCCATCAGGAATGTGTTTAACAAGGCTTATTACTTGATTGTCCTGACACTTAGAAGGCACTGGATAAAGGTCTGAAGCATAGAATTTAGGCAAAGATAGCGCTTCTTAAAAGCACAATTTGTCCCATTCAAAAGATCTAACACTCAACTCCTTGGGCCCATTTCCCAACCTATCTCTTTGCTTTCAAGATCAAATTACTCCTTTCTATGTGTTCCCCAGAACATAGGTATCCTCAGAGAGGTAGGTATTGATTGGCAAAGACAAAAGGAAAAAATACTTCTATTTCTTGCAATAAATAACTATACCTTCCAATTATCTCTGACAGAATAGAACACATAATATGAGGCCTTTCAGAATCCTAGAGTCTAAGATTATAGAACTTAAGGGCCATCAACTTTAGCCCTTATTTCTTTACATATCAGGATTTTCCTAACCCCGTTGTTCTCTTTCTTGAATCAACCCCCCAAGACACTCTACTCTCTCTCCCACCACAGTTGGAGTTTCCCCGTTATTCTCAGTGTATATAAAAGCACACTGCCAGGCTGAAGCGTGCAGGTTTGCTGTTGGACGAATGATTGCTTGAAATCCATTTCTGATCAATTTTCCTTTGTGATTTGAAGAAATTTCTAAAAATAAGTGCTCATAATCTTTGTATAATCTCTTCAAGTCTCATTTCCTCATCTGTAGAACAAGAGTATTCCTGTTCTCATCCCCTGTGGGAGTGAAAATTATATTAAGTAATATATGCAACATATTCTGTACCTATTTTGGAATAGTCTGAAAGATTAGTTATAATGAGCAAGAAGTTACTTATCATCTATGAGTACCCATATGCACTGGGCGTTTCTCTTTTTTAAAGACTATGTCTAATCTTTAAAAGAATGTTATCAAATAGAACTTAAAACAATTATCCCTTTTAAAAAGTTTATTGATTAATAATTATTTTTTGGCTCTGCTAGGTCTTTGTGTGTGGGCTTTTCTCTAGTTGCAGTGACCGAAGCCTACTCTCCAGGTGTGGTGCACGGGCTTCTCTCTGCAGTGGCTTCTCCTGTTGCAGAACATGGGCTCTAGAGAACGTGGGCTCAGTACTTGAAGCTCCTGGGTTCTAGGGCACAGGCTCAATAGTTGTAGTGCATGGGCTTAGTTGTTCCATGGCACGTGGGATCTTCCCCAACTAGGGATCAAACCCATGTCTCTTGTATTGGCAGGTGTATTCTTTACCACTGAGCCACCAGGGATGCCCCCAAATAGAATGTTTTGTGAGGATGGAAATGCTCTATATCTGTGCAGTCCAACAGGACAGCCACCAGCGCATGTGGGTACTGCCACTTCACATGTGGCTAGCTGAACTGAGGGATTGATTTTTAATGTCATTTAATTTTAAATAGCAAATTTTAATAGCCACACAACCTTAGAACCACCATCAAAACAAGTACCATCTTTCTTTTATAAAATATATTAGGGTCATTCAGCCAGCAAAGCAATGAGCTGGGACGCACACCTATACGCTCCTTGGCCATCCTCCTATCCTCTCTTCTTGTTGCTTCTGAGAACTTATCATTCATGTGTAGGTCAGTTCCTTGTGAACTGTCCCACGTGCAATATGTTTGCATTTATTAATTTTCTTTTAAACATTTTATTGGAATATGGTTGCTTTACAACGTTGTGCTGTACAGCAAAGTGAATCATCCATATGTATATTTATATTCCCTTTTATGTATTTTCTTCCTATTTAAGTCACTGCAGAGCACTGAGTTGAGTTCCCTGTGCTATACAGCATGTTCCCATTAGTTATCTATTTTATGCATATTAATAGTATCAATAGTGTATATATGTCAATCTCAATCTACCAATGCATCGCACCACAACCCCTCCTCCTCCCCAGTGTCCATACCTTTGTTCTCTTTGTCTGTGAAAGTGAAAATGTTAATTGCTCAGTCATGTCCTATTCTTTTATTCTCTGCATCTGTGTCTCAATTTCTGCTCTGCAAATAGCTTCATCTGCACCATTTTTCTAGATCTCACAAATACATGTTAATATACTATATTCGTTTTACTTTTTGCTGACTTACTTCACTCTGTGTGAACATCCATATCTAGATATCTCTAGGTCCATCCACATCTTTGCAAATGGCAGAGTCTGGCTCCTTTTTCTGATTGAGTAATATTCCGTTACATACATGCCACATTTTCTTTATCCATTGATGGACATTTAGGTTGCTTCCACGTCCTGGATATTGCATAGTGCTGCAATGATCATTGTGCATGGATCTTTTGGGATTATGGCTTTTTCTGGGTATTTGTGT
The DNA here is from genome assembly GCF_029407905.1 of Bubalus kerabau. NCBI lineage: Eukaryota > Metazoa > Chordata > Mammalia > Artiodactyla > Bovidae > Bubalus > Bubalus kerabau. Next base: position 113,626,715 of record NC_073630.1, read on the forward strand.
AGGAGTGCAGTTTATGGGTCATATGATTAAGTCACTGGGTCCTAAGGTTGAGCCAGATTTGTATTAAATAGGCTTTCTTGAGTCTATAAGCATGAAATATAAAGCCTGTGAAGTAGCTTCACTTGATTTCTTTCTCTCCAACTTGAGAATAATTTCTTTATTTTCCCATAGGTGATCTTCCAACATCTTCTTAAATACTACCAATGTCTGGTGGCTTGTGACCTCACAATGTCACCTATGCTGTTTTTATAAAATGCTTCCTTATTCCACATTAAACTGCAACATGATCCTATGTGCCATGAGATAAATGGGTGCAATCATATGAAGCAGCCAAAACAGTGTCTCCTCACCTCATCAAAATCACTGTCCACTGATCAGAGTCATGTTTCAGTCAGTCCTATACTGTGCGGGTTGGAAGGATCCAGTGGAGAAGAGGTAATGCATGGGGGACCTGTTGAACACTGCAGGCCAACCCTGCAAATTTATGCTGATGGTTTGTGCTGATACAAGGACATTTTGTCAGCCCCAAATCACTCACTCATATGAATGTGCTCCTGTTATGACTAACACATTTGGCCGAAACCAGAGTCCTAGGTTTAGTTGAGTAGAAAGAGAGGGAGTGGGCAGAGGAAGTGAAGGCTGGAAAAATAATTGTACAGTTGATCATATATGAGAACCAGCACATCCTCTGGTTTGTGAGGAAACATACCATTTCCTCTTCACTTGGAAGGTGTAGCTTCCATCATGGCTTTGCTGGAGGGCACTGGGAGGGAAACTTTTTCCAGTGGAAAATATTCAGGCACGAGAGTCAGAAATCTCAGCTCTGCCTGACACTTCCAGGTTTCCCTACCCACTTCTTTCTTTATAATAGATATTTCAAACTTCCCTGATCCTTTCTAAACTTTAACACTTTGTCATCTCACTCCATCACACTTACTGGAGTTTTCTGGATTGCTGTCTTCTCTACATTAAAAAGAAATCAGAAGCTCTTGAAGCTGTTGGATGATCTTCCAGTATCCACCACTAAACTTACAAACCCATCCTCCTAGCATTTCCTTTTTCCTTCTTCTTAAAATGTTGATGCTTACCCCTGTCTCCGTAAAAGTAATTCCCCTGTCCTCTCAGGGACCTCAACGTGTTGAGTTGATATCCTCTACTCTGTATCTTCAACCTTCCCCTCTTTGGAGACACATTTGATCAGACTTGAACCTGCTCAAGCCTCTTTTATTTGTATATAACACTGTACACACACATGTGCATCTGCACACACACACACACACACACACACATACACAAACTCCCTTCAAAATTTCCTGTTAACTACCTCTCTCTCCCCAGCTCTCACTTGACTCCTCACCTTCACATTAATCTTCTCAAATGCATCATCCACCCTGGCTGCCTTTATATCTTTTCACACACATTCTTCAACCCAATGCAGTTCCTATTTAATGCCACCATTCTATTAAGCTGTCCTTCCTAAAGCTACCAAACACCAGTGCATTCTTAACCCAAAGGGCCCTTTTGGTCCTATTTCTGAATGAACACTCAGGGGAGTATATCCCACTTATTACCTTCTCCTCTAGGAAATGCTCCCCTCTGTGACCCCACACTTTTTTTTTTTACCTTTTCTTTTTCTGGTGGTCCCTCTTTAGACTCCTTTGTGAGATTCTGCTTACCTACTTCCATTTAATATCAGGACAGAGAGAAGTCTTGGTTCAATCTGCCATACAAATGCTGTTGTTGTACAGAGCTTTATCCTGTACACTTTCATGTTCCCCCCTTTTTACCTTATTCATCTTATTCTCAAGGTTTCAATTACCTTTCCAAGCTTTCCATGTCAACATCTTTTACATCTAGATCTAATTCAATCCCTACTGAGTTCTCTGTCCATAAATCAAATTGTTAGTGGGCATCTCTTAATGTTTCAATGCCTAAAAGGAAATTCATCATCTTTGAGCCATCAGAAAATAGTCTCATTTTCCATCCAGTTCCCTAAGCTTGAAATTTAGGAAAGATCATGGTTTTGACTTTCTTATATCAACAGTTAACCCTTCATTAAACCATCTTGATTTTAGCTCTGTAACACTTCTTTAAGAATCTGTTTTTAATCTCTTGGTCTTCCTCATAACTCAGTTGGTAAAGAGAGACCTGGGTTCGATCCCTGAGTTGGGAAGATCCCCTGGAGAAGGGAAAGGCTACCAACTTCAGTATTCGGGCCTGGAGAATTCCATGGAGTCACAGAGTCAGACGCGACTGAATGACTTTCACTTACTTTCTCAATCTCAGTTTCAACCTTACTCTAGATAACTGTCATCATTCCTCATCTTAACTACCTCAGAAAGTGAAAGTGCTAGCTGCTCAGTTGTGTCCAAATCTTTGTGACTGCATGGACTATAGCCAATCAGGCTCCTCTGTCCATGGAATTCTCCAGGCTAGAATACTGGAGTGGGTAGCCATTCCTTTCACCAGGGGATCTTCCCCACCTAGGGATTGAACCTGTTACTCCTGCGCTGAAGGCAAGATTCTTTACTATTTGAGCCTCCAGGAAAGCCCCAAACTACCTTAACCACGCACCAACTTTTTTGGTTTTCTGTATTCTTTCTTGGTCTCTTTGAATTCATTTTCCACATTGTTTTTTGAGTGCTTTTAGTTTACTTTTTATATTTATTTATTTTTGGCTATGCTGGATCTTTGTTGTTCTGCAGGCTTTTCTCCAGTTGTGGCGAGCAGCGGCTCTTCTCTAGTTGTGCTGTGAGGCTTCTCATCATGGCAGCTTCTCTTGTTGTGGAACCTGGGCCCTAGGGTTCATGGGCTTCAGTAATAGCAGTAGATCAGGCATGGAACCCGTGTCTCCTGCATTGGCAGGTGGATTCTTTACCACTGAGTTACCAGGGGATCCCTAGAGTGCCTTCTAAAAAGCAAAGTTGAGTATGTCATTCTCTCCATAAACTACTTGAATGGCTTTCCCATTACCCTATTTTACAATTCAAATTTGTTGAATAGTCTTAAATGGCACTCTGAATTCTGTCCTCTATTTCATGACAGCTATATCCTTTGTCTTTCTCCCAAAAGTACTCTAACTTCTAAAGGCTTCCAAACATCTTCATGTCTCTCTATCACAGCTCTAATTTTCTAAGCTACACTCACTTCTAAGATAAGACCAGTCATCACAGATTACTTGTTTCAATAGGAATACCAAAGGACTCAGGCATGATTGTCGCTACTTGCAGAGGTTGCCTCTCAATTTGTATTATTCTCCTTATCTCCCTGATTTACAGTACATGAGGTCAAGTATTTCTTCCTTGAAGTCAAAGATAACAGGAACTCAGAGCCTGGTGCTCTGGCAGTGAGGTGATAGGCTGATGTTCTTGACTGTGGCAGCACCTATCAGAGGAAATTTTCTCGGAGGAAATTTTCTAGCATTGGCAGAATAGGAAGTTTATCACTCAAAATGAACACCTGGAAGTTCTTGGTTCACAAACTATTGAATCCTAGCTTGGAGAATTTTGAGCATTACTTTGCTAGCATGTGAAATTGTGCAGTAGTGTGAACATTCCTTGGCATTGCCTTTCTTTGGGATTGGAATGAAAACTGATCTTTTTCAGTCCAGTGGTCACTGATGAGTTTTCTAAATTTGCTGGCATATTGAGTGCAGCACTTTCACAGCATCATAGAATGGAACTGCCATTCCAGTTCATAGCTGGAATTCCATCATCTCCACTAGTTGGATTTAGAAAAGGCAGAGGAACCAAAGATCAAATTGCTAACATCAGTTGGATCATAGAGAAAGCAAGAGAATTCCAGAAAAGCATCTACTTCCGCAAACTATTGACCAGGTTAAAGCCTTTGATTGGGTGGATCACAACAAACTGTGAAAAATTCTTAAAGAGATGGGAATACCAGACCACCTGACCTACCTCCTGAGAAATCTGTATGCAGGGCAATAATTGACAGTTAGAACTGGACATGGAACAACAGACTGGTTCCAAATTGGGAAAGTACGGCAAGGCTGTATATTGTCACCCTGCTTATTTAGCTTATATGCAGAGTACATCATGAGAAATGTGATGCTGGATGAAGCATAAGCTGCAGTCAAGACTGCAGGGAGAAATATCAATAACCTCAGATACGCAGATGAAACCACCCTTATGGCAGAAAGTGAAGAAGAACTAAAAAGCCTCTTGATGAAGGTGAAAGAGAGTGAAAAAGATGGCTTCAAACTCAACATTTAGAAAAATAAGATTATGGCATCTGGTCCCATCACTTCATGGCATATAGATGGGGAAACAATGGAAACAGTGAGAGACTTTATTTTCTTCCTCTCCAAAATCACTGCAGATGGTGGCTGTAGCCATGAAATTAAAAGATGCTTGCTCTTTAGAAAAAGAGCTTTGACAAACCTAGACAGCATATTAAAAAGCAGAGATATTACTTTGCAGACAAAAGTCCATCTAGTCAAACTATGATTTTTCCAGTAGTCATGTATAGATGTGAGAGTTGCACCATACAGAAAACTGAGCACTGAAGAACTGATGGTTTTGAACTGTGGTGTTGGAGAAGACTCTTGAGAGTCCCTTGGACTGCAAGGTGATTAAACCAGTCAGTCCTAAAGGAAATTGATCCTGAATATTCACTGGAAAGACTGATGCTGAAGTTAAAGCTCCAATACTTGGGCTACCTGATGTGAAGAACTGACTCATTCGAAAAGACTCTGATGCTGGGAAAGATTCAAGGCAAGAGGAGAAGGGGATGACCGAGGATGACATGGTTGGATGGTATCACTAACTCAATGGACATGAATTGGGGCAAGCTCTGGGAGATGGGGATGGACAGAGAAGCCTGGTGTGTTGCAGTCCATGGTGTCACAAAGAGTTGGATGTGACTGAGTGACTGAACAACAACAACACTCAAAATGACACCTGGCCACTTATTCGCTGGACAGTTTGAGCGTGGAAACTTCAAATGCTAGCTGGAAAAGAGGAAATGATGCTGATTGCTACTGGCTGGGTTTCAATCAGGAGGTTATAATCTGGACTTGGCTACTGTTATCACCAGGGGTAATATCCAGTGGCTTAGGGAGGGGGAAATATAGATGACTGAAGAAGAGAAGGGAGACCAAAACATCCTTGAAGTCAAACCAAAACATCCTTGACGATTATCTCCAGCTGAGCTATTTGCTCATCTCTTGCATCACTTCTGTGATAATCAAGGCGATGTGAAAATAGAGCAGAGTTTGTTTTTTCACCACATCATACTGTTCCTCATCAGATAGGATCTTAATGAGTTGTTTCTTCCCTTTGTGAATATCTTCTGTAATAGATTTTGGCAGGGTAATTACAATGGAGGAGCTAAAAAAAAAAAAAAAAAAAAAGACTCTGCACAATAAATTTAAAGCCAGTTTGGGTGAACTAGTGTTATAAAATTTCTTTTACTGTGTGATCTCTCTGTTCTGGAAGTCTGTAACCACTTTAAATAAACATAACTAGCCAGCAGAATACAGTTGAAGAATGATGCATAAGGAATAACTCTGAGTCCAGATAAACTGATATAAGAGTACTTGGGTACATCACGGTTCAGTTTGGTCACTCAGTTGCATCCAACTCTTTGCGACCCCATGGACGGCAGCTCACCAGGCCTCCCTGGCCATCACCAACTCCCAGAGTTTACTCAAACTCATGTCCATCTAATAGGTGATGCCATCCAACCATCTCATCCTCTGTTGTCCCCTTCTCCTTCCACCTTCAATCTTTCCCAGCATCAGAGTCTTTTTCAATGAGTCAGTTCTTCACATCAGGTGGTCAAAGTATTGGAGTTTTAGGTTCAGCATCAGTCCTTTCAAAGAATATTCAGGACCTATTTCCTTTAGGACAGACTGGTTGGATCTCCTTGCAGTCCAAGGGACTCTCAAGAGTCTTCTCCAACACCACAGTGCAAAAGCATCAATTCTTCAGTGCTCAGCTTCCTTTATGGTCCAACTCTCACATCCATACATGACTACTGGAAAAACCATAGCTTTGACTAGATGGACCTTTGTTGGCAAAGTAATGTCTCTGCTTTTTAATATGGTGTCTAGGTTGGTCATAACTTTTCTTCCAAAGAGTAAGCGTCTTTTAATTTCATGGCAGGAGTCACCATCTGCCGTGATTTTAGAGCCCCCCAAAATAAAGTCTGTCACTGTTTCCACTGTTTCCCCATCTATTTGGCATGAAGTGATGGAACCAGATGCCAGGATCTTAGTTTTCTGAATGTTGAGTTTTAAGCCAACTTTTTTACTCTCCTCTTTCACTTTCATCAAGAGGCTCTTTAGTTCTTAGCTTTCTGCCATAAGTGTGGTGTTATCTGCATATCTGAAGTTATTGATATTCCTCCCTGCAATCTTGATTCCAGCTTGTGCTTCATCCAGCCCAGCATTTCTCATGATGTAATCTGCCCATAAGTTAAATAAGCAGGGTGACAATATATAACCTTGACATACTCCTTTCCTGATTTGGAACCAGTCTGTTGTTCCATGTCCAGTTCCAACTGTTGCTTCTTGCCCTGCATACAGATTTCTCAGGGGACGAGTAAGGTGGTCTGGTATTCCTATCTCTTTCAGAATTTTCCACAGTGTGTTGTGATCCACAAAGTCAAAGGCTTTGGCTTAGTCAATAAAGCAGAAGTAGATGTTTTTCTGAAACTCTCTTGGTTTTTCAATGATCCAATGAATTTTGGCAATTTAATCTCTTTTTCCTCTGTCTTTTGTAAATCCAGGTTGAACATCTGGTTCACATACTGATGTGTTATGGTAACTCATGGCAAAGGATGAACTCTTAGGAGATCTTTGTATTGACTATTTGAAGGAAGGGATTTTAGTAAGCACCCAAAGGCAGAGAGAACTACAAGCATGGCAAATGCCTTTGCTTCATCCTAACACCATGAATTCAGCCCTGAGGTCTCAGGAAGGGTGATATGGTAGAGTGGTTATAAATGGGGGGCTCTGTACTCAGCTCTCCTGGCTACCAAACTGAGTTTACTCATTTGCTGGTTCTGAGACCCTGGGCAAGAAGCTCGCTCTTTCTGAATTTTTTTCCTTATCCAATTAAAAGTAGAAAAATTAAATGTAGAAGCTGAAACAAAATCTTCCATGTTTAGAATGTAGCATAGACCTTCCAACAGAGTATGTACATAATGATTATTAACAATTAGGGATTATGGAGAATCATCCTTCACAATGGAAGAAATGGTTCCTAAGAACGTCCCTAAGAGATCAAGGCATAGGTGGCTATTGCTTTGGTTCTAAAGTGTGATAGTGCGTGGCACGAGGATCCTTAAACATGACTCTGGGAAATTTAGCTAAGTTCTGGTATCACCAAGGGTGACATTGTTAGGAATTCCAGGAGAAGCCTCTGCTCTAAGATAAACTTTGGTATTCTCCAAAATCACTGCAGATAGTGACTGCAGCCATGAAATTAAACAATGCTTACTCCTTGGAAGAAAAGCTATGATAAACCTAACAGTGTACTAAAAAGCAGAGACATCACTTTGCTGAGAAAGGTCTGTACAGTCAAATCTATAGTTTTACTAGTTGTCATGTACTGATGTGAGAGTTGGACCATAAAGAAGGCTGAGCACTGAAGAACTGATGCTTTTGAACTACAGTGCTGGAGAAGACTCTCAAGAGTCCCTGGGACTGCAAGAAGATAAAACCAGTCAATCTTAAAAGAAATCAGTCCTGAAAATTCATTTGAAGAACTGATGCTGAAACTAACGCTCTAATAATTTGGCCACCCAATGTGAAAACAAGACCAGGAGCTGACTGTGGCTCAGATCATGAACTCCTTATTGCCAAATTCAGATTTAAATTGAAGAAAGTAGGGAAAACCACTAGACCATTCAGGTATGACCTAAATCAAATCCCTTATGATTATACAATGGAAGTGAGAAATAGATTTAAGGGCCTAGATCTGATAGAGTGTCTGATGAACTATGGACTGAGGTTCGTGACATTGTACAGGAGACAGGGATCAAGACCATCCTCATGGAAAAGAAATGCAAAAAAGCAAAATGGCTGTCTGGGGAGGCCTTACAAATAGCTGTGAAAAGAAGAGACGCGAAAAGCAAAGGAGAAAAGGAAAGATATAAGCATCTGAATGCAGAGTTTCAAAGAATAGCAAGAAGAGATAAGAAAGCCTTCTTCAGCGATCAATGCAAAGAAATCGAGGAAAACAACAGAATGGGAAAGACTAGAGATCTCTTCAAGAAAATTAGAGATACCAAGGGAACATTCCATGCAAAGATGGGCTTGATAAAGGACAGAAATGGTGTGGACCTAACAGAAGCAGAAGATATTAAGAAGAGATGGCAAGAATACACAGAAGAACTGTACAAAAAAGCTTTATGACCCAGATAATCACAATGGTGTGATCACTGACCTAGAGCCAAACATCCTGGAATGTGAATTCAAGTGGGCCTTAGAAAGCATCACTACAAACAAAGCTAGTGGAGGTGATGGAATTCCAGTTGAGCTATTTCAAATCCTGAAAGATGATGCTGTGAAAGTGCTGCACTCAATATGCCAGCAAATTTGGAAAACTCAGCAGTGGCCACAGGACTGGAAAAGTCCGTTTTCATTCCAATCCCAAAGAAAGGCAATGCCAAAGAATGCTCAAACTACCGCACAATTGCACTCATCTCACACACTAGTAAAGTAAGGCTCAAAATTCTCCAAGCCAGGCTTCAGCAATACATGAACCAAGAACTTCCAGATGTTCAAGCTGGTTTTAGAAAAGGCAGAGGAACCAGAGATCAAATTGCCAACATCTGCTGGATCTGGAAAAAGCAAGAGAGTTCCAGAAAAACATCTATTTCTGCTTTATTGACTATGCCAAAGCCTTTGACTGTGTGGATCACAAGAAACTGTGGAAAATTCTGAAAGAGATGGGAATACCAGACCACCTGATCTGCCTCTTGAGAAATTTGTATGCAGGTCAGGAAGCAACAGTTAGAACTGGACATGGAACAACAGACTGGTTCCAAATGGGAAAAGGAGTATTTCAAGGCTGTATAATGTCACCCTGCTTATTTAACTTCTATGCAGAGTACATCATGAGAAATGCTGGGCTGGAAGAGGCACAGGCTGGAATCAAGATTGCAGGGAGAAATATCAATAACCTCAGATATGCAGATGACACCACCCTTGTGGCAGAAAGTGAAGAGGAACTCAAAAGCCTCTTGATGAAGGTGAAAGAGGAGAGTGAAAAAGTTGGCTTAAAGCTCAACATTCAGAAAACGAAGATCATGGCATCTGGTCCCATCAGTTCATGGGAAATAGATGGGGAAACAGTGGAAACAGTGTCAGACTTTATTTTTGGGGGCTCCAAAATCACTGCAGATGGTGACTGCAGCCATGAAATTAAAAGATGCTTACTCCTTGGAAGAAAAGTTATGACCAACCTGGATAGCATATTGAAAAGCAGAGACATTACTTTGCCAACAGAGGTCTGTCTAGTCAAGGCTATGGTTTTTCCAGTAGTTATGTATGGATGTGAGAGTTGGACTGTGAAGAAAGCTGAGCGCTGAAGAATTGATGCTTTTGCACTGTGGTGTTGGAGAAGACTCTTGAGAGTCCCTTGGACTGCAGGGAGATCCAACCAGTCCATTCTGAAGGAGATCAGCCCTGAGATTTCTTTGGAAGGAATGATGCTAAAGCTGAAACTCCAGTACTTTGGCCACCTCATGCGAAGAGTTGACTCATTGGAAAAGACTCTGATGCTGGGAGGGATTGGGGGCAGAAGGAGAAGGGGACAACAGAGGCTGAGATGGCTGGATGGCATCACTGACTCGATGGACGTGAGTCTGAGTGAACTCCAGGAGTTGGTGATGGACAGGGAGGCCTGGCATGCTGAGATGCATGGGGTCGCAAAGAGTCAGACACGACTGAGCGACTGAACTCAACTTAACTGAACTGATGTGAAAAGCCAATTCATTGGAGAAGACCCTGATGCTGGGAAAGATTGAAGGCAGAAGGAGAAGGGGTCGACAGAGGATGATGGTTGGATGGCATCCCCTAATCAATGGACAAGAGTTTGAGCAAACTCCAGGAGATAATGAAGGAGAGAAGGCTGGTGTGCTGGAGTCCATGGGATCACAAAGAATTGGGCACGACTGAGTGACTGAACAGCAACAACAACAATTCTCTCAGAGAGCCCTGCACACGTTGGTGGGGATGAACACTCTGAACTCTTTGTGGGCAAATAACAATGATAAAGGGACATAGAGAAGGTTGTCGCTTAGAGGGCATCTCTCTTAACTCCCTGGAGGATCTGGAGGTCGTTTAAAATCTAGAGTAAACTGCTGTGGTGAGAATTAAAGAAATCTGAGTTGTTAAAGTGACATCTTTTATCCCCAGAGGTGAAAGGTTTCCCCCCACAATCAGGGGGTTAGACATGTTTTAGCATGTTGCATCGGCCTGTCTACCAGATGATCCAGTGTCTTTAGATGAGATTTGTAAGTCAGGAGTCTATTTATTCCCCTGTATTGGTAATTTAGCACACAAACTCTTCTCAATCTAATCCCAGGTCTGCCTTTAGAGTTTCATATTCTACCTTCGCTTCCTCCACACGATTTATGATCTAGCCACATACACACAAAATGCCACTCTCAGGAATTGCTCTGCTTTCTTATATCACTTTCTAAGCTCTCTGCATGTGGTGTGTTCTCTTTTTGGAATACTTAGGCTCTCCCTGTGCTTTGGGCTTCAGTTCAGGAAAGGTTCAACACAGAAAAGAATTATTTCTCCCAACTTCCTTGACCTTTACTGCAATGCAGCTAGATTAGGAGTGCTCTCCTCTGTTCCAGTGTGTTACATGTGCAAGCTACATAATATTTACAGCTTATCTCCTTGCAAACAAATTATGTGCCTGCTTGCGCACTAAGTCTCAGAAAACAGTTGGGCTTGTAATTTCTTCTACTTGAATGACATTACTCCAGATGCTCCTTATGGCTGCCTCCTTTTCACCATTCAGGTATCAGGTCGATTGTTACTTTTATTTGCTATTTTTCAGTCACTCAGTTGTGTCCGACTCTTTGTGACCCCATGGACTGCAGCACCCCAGGCTTCCCTGTCCTTCACTGTCTCCCAGAGTTTGCTCAAACTCATGTCCATTGAGTCAGTGATGCCATCCAACCATCTCACCCTCTATTGTTCCCTTCTCCTCCTGCCTTCAATCTTTCCCAGCATCATGGACTTTTCCAATGAGTGGGCTCTTCGCATCAGGTGGCCAAAGTACTGGAGCTTCAGCATCAGTGCTTTCAATGAATACTCAGGGTTGATTTCCTTTAGGATTGACCTTTATGGAAAGGTGTTTTATAATTTAAAACAAAGAAGACCTGCCCTACGCCAGTCATTCTCAATCACTCTCAACCACTCTCTCTCACCTTTCCTTATTTTACTCCTACCTGATGTCATCTTCAGAGAAGGCAGTGGCACCCACTCCAGTACTCTTGCCTAGAAAATCCCATGGATGGAGGAGCCTGGTGGGCTGCAGTCCATGGGGTCGCTACGAGTCGGACACGACTGAACGACTTCACTTTCACTTTTCACTTTCATGCATTGGAGAAGGCAATGGCAACCCACTCCAGTGTTTTTGCCTGGAGAATCCCGGGGATGGAGAAGCCTGGTGGGCTGCCGTCTATGGGGTCGCACAGAGTCAGACACAACTGAAGCGACTTAGCAGCAGCAGCAGCAGATGTCATCTTATTTACTTGGGTATCAATTTATTGGCTTCCACCAGAAATAAATTGCCTTCAGGGCAATGATGGCCCATTTTTTTTTTTTAATGTTGCATATCTGGCAACTTGACAATGCCTAATGCATAGCAGCTGCTCAATAAAACTTTTGTTGATTGGCTGACTGTCATCTCCATTAGATAGTGAAACTTTAGGAGAAAAACATTGTCCCTTTTCATGCCCAGCACCTATTACAAGGTGTGGCACATGTTATGTGCTGCTATATATATATATATAGATAGATCAAATGCACAACATTTTTCATTAGCCAATCAAGGACTAGTTATGCTTGAGAGGCAAAGAAGACAAGCAATTCTGTGGAGTGTAATTAGTGGGGAGGGGGGCTCAATAGAGACAGGCTGGAGGACAGCAAATTATTGATTACGATACCAGAGAAAGGGAATCCAGTGCATTGCATGTCATACAAGCTCAACATATGTTTATAACATTGACTTAACAAAATGGGGTTTTATACTTCAATGCTAATTCTTTAAAAAAAAAAAAAATCCCATTTGAAACCTACCATGGAATCACCTGCTGCTTCATTCAAGTGGCGGGGGTGGGGTGAGTTACTTTGTGACAGGGGTCCGACAACATGCTAATAGCCAAATCTATTTAAGACACAATGTTGACATCCAGGAAAGCTTTCTTTTTCTTCCTTGCCCCACTCCCACTTCCAGAAAAAGAAGAATGCTGCTCTCCTGAGAGCATGACAATAGCAGTCCACAAATGAACCCTCTTCCTTTGAGAGAGACTAACTGTAGGGGAAAAGATAATTGCTTAGTTGCTTTATCTCCAAATTATTTGTAATAAAATCTGAAATCACACCACAAGGCCTTTCATGAGGATGTCATAAATTAAGATGCATTGGCCTATCTGCTGCATCTGTTCCATTCTCTGGCCCTTTGTCTTCTGCAAAGAGCACACCAACCTCAATATCCAGCAGACAGCATTTACGCAAATGATGCCGTGGTCTACAGCATTAATATTCAGTGACTGTCTGTCATAGACACCTTACTGTACATCTGTTATGCAAATGTATGTTAATTCCGACTCACTGACAGCTGCCTAGCTTCCCTCCCTAAAATGATCTTTTCCATTTTGAAGTTTGCAATCTGTTCCCAAAAATGTTAATCCAACAATTAGCTGAAAATTGCTAAACAGAAATTGTACATGTTCAGTCTAAAATAGAAGGTAGCATTTTAAAATAGATGGCGAACCTTCTTCCCATGCCATTTATTTCATATGTGCTTCCACAGACTGTAAACACTGATCTGGACACAGCTTGGCTTGGGGTGAATGGAGGGTTTGTCTATCCGGATACCAGGAGCTTGACAAGAAGGAATGGTGTCACCATCCCCGTCATTCATGAACTCTGGCATCAAAGATGCTTTTAGGGACACACAGTGTTTGCCTCCAGGCCTGAAATGTCTGTTATCCACATTAAAATAATTAGTATCAAACACTCAGATAAAGTGATGAATGATTGACGAAATACATCTAAAGAGAATATCCCATGAGACACAGAACACAATAGACGCTCTGTACATATTTGATGGATGCTAAAAAGATGCTTTCCTATTTACTATCTCTATCATTTTGAAGAATAAATGAAGGGCTTTGGAACAACAATAAAGCTATCTATTTAGATTTTGAAAGGGATTATGGTAGTTAAGATAGGGCTTTCCTGGTGGCTCAGTGATAATCTGCTTGCCAATGCAGGAGATGCAAGCTCAATCCCTGGTCTGGGAAGATCTCCTAGAGAAGGAAATGGCAACCCACGGCAGCATTCTCGCCTGGAAAACCCTGTGAAGGAGGAACCTGGCAGGCTACAATCCTGACATGACTTAACAACCAAGCAAAAACAGCAACATGCTGCTTGAGTATATTAAAAAAAACCAATTACGTTAAGCACTTAGTGAAAACCTACCAAGATCAAGTAAGCGCTTATATGGGACCTACTATGTTCTAGTCAGTGTGTTGGCCACATGAGCTAACTTTTCACAGCATTCTTGGGAGGTGAGTGTCATTATACATCTCATTTTAATCATGCGGATCTAAATGAGAAGTGACACCACATATCCCTAGTTCTCTGTATCAAGGAAAGTGAGTGAGTGAAAGTCGCTCGGTCGTGTCCGACTCTTTGTGACCCGATGCACTGTAGCCCGCCAGGCTCCTCTGTCCATGGAATTCTCCAGGCCAGAATACTGGAGTGGATAGCCTTTCCCTTTTCCAGGGGATCTTCCCAATCCAGGAATCGAACTCAGGTTTCCCATATGGCAGATTCTTTATGAACAGAGCCACCAGGGAAGCCCAAGAATACTGGAGTGGGTGTATCAAGGAAACACGCAGACAAATGGAAGACCACAGCATGTGTGCAGGGAATGAGACGCTACAGTCTTCTGCTTTAACCAGGCTGTTTCTGACTCTCCTCAGGGGATAGCTGTTGCTTGGCCTTCTAGAACACCTAAAGCCCAACTGAGGGAAATGGATTTGAATCTACTCAGCTCTAGTGATCTCGAGGACTCAGTTTCTACAGGGTGTTTACAGATGGGATTCCTCTCTCACCATTAAGAATCCAGTTCTAAAATAATGGTGTTAAACCGGATGGTTCCAAGGTTCTACACTAGTCTAACAATTTTTTCTTTGTAATTCATTTCTGCACTAGTAATGAGAGAATGGATGAATAAAATATATTGAAGATATCTTGGATAGATGATATATTTTCACTCTTTTTTAGCGACTCCATCACTGAGATGGATACAGTACAACAAATACTCATCATTTCTCAGAGGAATTCTTATTACTATTTTGAGAGATTTCAAGATTTTCATATGTTGCAACTCCATTTTATTTCCACTTCATTCTAATAAACTTGATCTTAGGTTCTATAATTAGTTGTTATAATTTCTCACATAAGTGCTATCATTTAATTATATAAGGTAGCAAAATTTCATAAATAATTCTGAAGGAATTCTGTAACGTTATTTAGATACTGGATTTTTCAAAAGCTAATATATAGAGAGAACTAATTGCAAGACACTATCTAATCAAGTTCTAGTATCATATAGAAGGAAACAGAAGCATTAAGAGATTAAATATTTTGTTCACATTTATATAGCTAGTAAATAGTAAAGCTGGGATTTGCCCCTACACTAAGTCTCTTTGGTGTAGGAAATGGCAACCCACTCCAGTATTCCTGCCTGGAGAATCTCATGAACAGAAGAACCTGGTGGGTTTAGTCCATGGGGTAGCAAAGAGTGGGACGTCACTGAGTGACTAACACTGAATCTCTTGTTTCTTTTCATATTGCTACCCTATGTACTAGCTTCTCAATTATTTTTTTCAAAGAAGAGATTAAAATAAATTGGCAGTGCATCCTCCAAATGTTAAGTGGTGTAATTTAGTTTTTCTGCGTGTGCTGTCTTGACTTTTGGAGGTTCAGATTAGAGGATGGTCAATTCTCTTTATTGAGCATTCAGTTAAGACCTTCATTCTCTTTCTTTATCAGGATATCATATTTCAGACCACAATACATCTGCCTTAATCATCCTGGTCCAGGTACCAGGCAACCAAGGGCAACCTCTATGCCCCAAAGCCTGCTGAAATTCTTTACATTAGCAGCTAATCCTAAGCTTAGGCACCCTGCCTTGCCCATTTATTCCTGTAGGAACCACAATAAAAAGTTCTTGCTCACAGTTTTTCTCTCTTTCTGCCTTGTGGTCTCCCTGGTGCTTCTCCAGGGGACCCTACACTTTTCTGTGTTCTCTGCAGGGAATGGTGACTAAAATAAAACTTGTAAACCTCTTTTTGATTTCTCTTTCTTTATCTACATCTGTTCTCACTACACCTCACTCAAGGTAATGTGGTTACAACAGGCAGTAGGTGGTTTAGGGATTAATAATTCACCAACATTACTTACTGCAGCTCAGAAACTTGGAAAGCCTGGGCACCTGGCCTCATGGTCAGTGAGGGACAGACCTCCCAGCATTATTTTGTTTATCTGTGCAAATGGGAATAATTTCCATCTCAAAAGCATTGGTGTGAGTTTCCAGTGAGGACACAAACTACAAAAGCTAGTCCTGTGCTTGGCTAGTGTTAGATGCTCAAAAGGATGCCCAAGGAAAGGAATAGGGGAACCCATCCTTTCTCAAAAATTATAGTCAAATATACACATTTGTTAGTGTGTGTATTTTGTTTTGTATTTTACAAAGTACTTTCCTAGATACTTTCTGGGTGGCTCAACGCAATGCAGGAGACTCCGGTTCAATCTCTTGTGAGGAAGATCCCCTGGAGAAGGGAATGGCAACCCACTCCAGTATTCTTGCCTGGAGAGTCCCATGGATGGAGGAGCCTGGTGGGCTATAGCCTGTGGGTCAAAAAGAGTTGGACACACACACACTTCCTAGATACTATCTCATTTGATTCCCTAAAGTCTCTGCTGAAACAAACTATTTCAATAAAGTCCATTTTGCAGATAGAAAAACTGAGGCATAAGAAAATTAACTGCATTGTCTGAGATCACTTGCTTGAACTGAATAGCAAAACAAACCAAAATAAAAATACTTCATATTCACTCAATGGAAAACTTAGTAATCATTCACTTAAAACATATAGCATTTTTGGCAGAAGTTAGCTGCACTGGTTAATCGGTATATCCCTGCAGGGGTCAAGAAAACAGGGCCAAGATCACAGTTCTGCATTTCTATGGGAAATTAATATCTCCTTTACCCTTTGTGATGATTTACAGCACTGAAGTAATTATATTCATCACTTGTACTTTTTTTATTTTTTGTGTTTAGTACATTATTTCATAAAACATATATTCTCTGAACTTCACAGTTAGGGATTTGGAGTAGTTTCTGTTGTTCTTGCCACTTAACTTCTATTCTTATCTGCGTTTCTGACCAAAGCTGTTATACAAACCATGAATAATCAGATGGTAAAGTGCACAGAACCAGTGGTTGGAATTTTATTTCCTGATTCAAGGTTTCATGTAAATGAAATGCAAGGATAAGGTTTGGAAGCAGAATCTATTACCTTACACCTACTCTTCAATACATAGAAATGCCTGGGCTCCAAATTATGCCAGAGAGAAAGTCTGCCTTCACTAGGAAGAAAATCTTACCCAACTCAATTTACTGCGTAAGGATGGAGACCACATATAGATTTTGATGGTTAAGGCCCACTAGTAAAACATGCTCCAGTAAATGTCTTTTATTTACAAATTAGCACCTTTGCCTCACTTTGAGGAGCTGCTAATGGGAAGAGTGCAGAGAGACAAAAACATGGGAAGGAGGCAGAAAGTTCTTTCCAGAAGAGATGCAGAAATGGTCTCTGTTACCGATGTTTACAGGAAATTTCTGAGGCAGGCAAGGTAGAAATTTTAATCCTTATTTTATAGTTGAAGGAAATTTACACCTAGAGAAATTTTACTACTTGCCTAGAATATTTTTACTGGAAAGAGTCACAGCCAAGCCTCAAAGCCAATTTTCCTGACTCCTGCTTACAGGTTTTTCCACATCCGCAGATGGTGTCTATGGGCTTGGCTTTCACTTTCAAGCTTCACTGACCCTGGATGATGATCTGGGCATCTGAGCCCAGGCAGAGGTGGAGGGGCCAGACATGCTGTGGGCAGCCCACCCACTCTTGCTGCAGTTCAGTGGACCCTCCTGATGCACGTCCTACCCTGGAATTGTGATTTATCCCCGAGACAAAGCACAAGGAGCATCCATTATCTGGAGAAGCTCCCAGAAGATAAGGTCCCTCTGCACCCAGCCGAAGTGACTGTTCCGCTGACTTGGACAGCATATTGGAGTCAGAACAGGCAATCCACAGGAAAGAGACCACCAAGTGGAAGGACCCAGTGAGTGCAGCCATGCCACAGACTTAACGGTGTGTATCTGTCCCCACTGTGGATTTGATCACTCTACCTCTGCCTTTGACATCAATTTTGGAAACTTTTTTTTTTAGTTATTTTATACTGCAGGAGCAAACCTTTTATGTGATATCATTGAAACCAATCCCTGCTTGGCTAATCAGGAAGGTCAGTTAAATTGAAGAATCATGAGACATCATATATGCCTACCTTAGATATTTCAACTAAGTATAGCATGCATTCATTCAGTGATGATTTGGCAAAATCTTTGACCTGTATACAGGTCTCTGATTGGATTTTCACATTGTATTTTCAACGAAAACCTCATTCCTAAAGAATTCTTTAAGACTTCCAATTTCAGTGTCCTTTAAATGGGATAAGATTTAAAGACATTTCTGAGAGAATAAAAATTTAGATTATTTCTACATAATACTTTTTATTTTCTATTTTTAATGTAATATTGCCATAAATTAACTAATCTGATATGTATTTTAGTGACTTACCAAATCCATTTTATGCAAAACATTAAATTAACCTGGTTTTAATAGAATTAGACAGAAAAAATTTGTTCTAGGGAAGACAATGTGGGGTGGGATTTATATGCCTTTGAAAGAGTTGGTCTCACCATTTTCCAGCAGAACATGCTTCAGCAAAGTGTTTTATCTTATTAAACTCTAGTTGGTGACAATGACAATGATGAGTAACTATCTTGCAAGGCTATTACGCAGCTTCAGGGAGTTGGTGATTGTGAAAGAATTTGGATGCTTGAAAGGCCAAAAAATTATAAGAAAATGTGGGAGGAAATGTGCTTCTCAGGCAGTGCTCGTGGTAAAGAATCCTCCTGCCGATGCTGGAGATGCAGGAGACACATGTTTGATCCCTGGGTCAGGAAGATCCTCTGGGTGGGAAACGGTGATCCATTCCAGTATTCTTGCCTGGAAAATTTTTCTGGACAGACAGGTCTGGCAGGCTACAGTTCAAGGAGTCACAAAGTTGGACACAACTGAGTGAGCGAGTATACACGAGCATGAGATTAGATGGGAAAAAAAAAAAAAAGGACAATACAGGAAGTAGCAAATAGGGCATGAGAAAGATGACTGTCCCTCTCTGCATTCATGCTTGCCATCAGTTAGGTCAGGGTTACAGACCTGGATATCACTAAATAGCCATATAATTAGTGCATGCTGAATACCAATGCGTGTTGTATAGAGTTTATGCCTGAAAGGTTAATAAGGGACACATTTTGGACCACTGGAGAGAGTGAGGTCAGTGTGCTTTGCCAGGAAACAAGTGTTACACCAGGAAGAAGAATCAGGGTTGTAGATTGAAGAAAAAAAATAAATAAATCGTGGAGACTTTCTAAAAGAGAAGATCCATAACTCTGGCCATGAAGCATGATAGATATGGCTGAGTTTTGAGGATGGATGGGTGTTACTTCCAGCAATAATAAGCATGCCAAACAAGGAAACTGTACCACGTGCCTCATGGAGAACCATCAAACAAAATCATGATAGTGCTCCTGAGAGCTTTTGCTATTCCCCCATCCTTTCTGTGCAAAGTTAGCCTTTGATTTAATCTCTTTATCCCCCCAGCTCTCCACGGGGTGTAAACAAACACAAGTCTGATTCACAAGGCTGTTTGTTTTTCCAGCACAAGCAATTGCTGTGGAGAATAAAATGAATTCAGAAACACTTATAGACCTGGAGAGAGGTGTCATTGGTATTTTCAAGTGTTCATGCAAATTACCAAGGGCCTAATTCATCCCATGGTCCTTTTCTCAAAAGCACAGCTTGATATCGAAGAGGCAAAATAAATGTGCCTGAAATAAGCCAGCATCCGCTCTTGCTGTCTAGCTGGAGAGATCTAGAAAAAAAGAGAAGAAATATTCCCAGATCTCCCTGTTAATCCTGTATCTCGGGCTTTTGACCCAGGGGGAGCAGCTTCTTGATAAACAAGATCACTTTTTAAAAAAGTGGAAAAATTTCTTCAGAGATTGTTCTGACAGGTTCCAGGTCTGAGGAGCTGAGTCATTTTTCCTGTTCAAAACTCACTGATAGATTTAAATAAGGCACAGTAGAAACTTGAGTCTACAAAAGTTGTGCAATTCACAGAACACATATTTGGAGACTTCAGCATCCATGTCTCTTGGTTTACACCACACATGATGTTTTTGTTGTTGTTGTTGTTGTTCAGTCACTAAGGTGTGTCTGACTCTTTTTGACCCCATGGACTACAACACTAAGTGCTTATATGTAATCCTCATAAAAAATAAGCCAACAGCTCCATTACAATCTACACTCACACGTACATGAGATGGAGGTGCAGTGGTGATCGTAGACCTTCTGGCTTTAGAACAGAGGCTGTTGAAAGCTGTTTCTCCTAACACTTTCCTCCTAGATACCCTGGGATGATGATGGTGAAAAGTCCCTGTAAAAGGCCCCTCATCTCACCAGGGCAAGAGAGGGCAGTGCTTGAGCACAGGTACCAGTCTTTGCAGAGATCTTCCCCGAGCTCACCTTGACTGGCCTCGTGAGCACGTGAGGGTGCCCGGCATCCATCCAGACCCCTTGGCTGTCAAGCAGCCTGGTGCCCCCAAGGACACTGAGATCAGGACCGTTCACACAGGCTGCTGGCCCTCCGGCCTTCCTTGGTCACTTGTCTTGAGCCCCATGACTTCTTCTCCGTGAGCTCTCTCTCTCTCTGCTTTCTTCCCATGTCTACTTGGCTGCCCTCTGCCCTCTTGGCTTTGTTTTCTGCTCCAGCTGCTCTGGATCTTTCTCTGGCTGAGCCTGACCGCACACAGCCAGCCCACTCCCTGATCCTTCTGTCCCTGGCAGCTTCGGACAAAACTCCCGCTTGACCAAACTCCAATCCCCAGCGCCCACATGGCCCCTAAGGCAAGATTCCTCCAGTGCTTTTCACATGGCTGAGCAGGTAAATCGTGTGGTGGGTTATATAGCTCTAGCTCCAGAGTGGGAAACGGGGGTTAGAAAGCCTTTGGTATCAGACTTGAGCTGATCTCCCAGCCTCACCTGTCACCCACTCCTTGGTTACCCCACAACTCCTATTCTCCCTTGTCTGAGGGACTTCACACATGAGATTCCCCCTTCCTGGGAGACTCCTCACCCCCACCCTTCACCACTCTGACTTTGGCTCATTCTTTGGGCTTCAGTTTGATGTCACCTGCCTTGGGGAGCCCGCATTGCTGTGTCCCCCAACCCTGACCTGAATCACGTAGGTGCCGTTTCTTCCTTCTCCTTTGTCACCCAGCATCTCTCCATCACCTCCATGAGCGCTGCGTGCCTCACTGCGCAGCACAGTTTAGAGAATTTTGTAAGGATTCTCAAAACTGATTGTCCCCCACAACCCTGAGACAGATACCATTTTTAAAATATTTTAATTTCTTTATACAATTAATAAAGGTTATATTCCATTTACAGTTATCACAAAATATTGGCTGTATTCCCAGTGTTGTAGAATACATCTTTGTAGCCTATCTTCCACCTAATCGTTTGGACCTCCCACTCCACTCCAAACCAACCGGTAACCCATTTGTTCTCTATATATCTGATAACCACACACTGGTAATTAGTTTGCTCACAATTGTGAGTCTGCTTCGTCTACACAGGCAATTAGGTGCCGTCAGGGGTCTAACCCAGGCCGTCTTGCTCTGGAGCCTCTTGCTGTCGTTATTCTTACCTTCCTCTTCTGTGTGGCATTTCTCACACCACATGGCACTGTCTGATCAGCCCTGTTTTGTTCACAGCTGCATCCTAGCTTGAAGTGCATATTCTGACAAAAAATAAGCTCAATTAATACTTTTTTGTGCAATGTGTACCTGAATTCTGGTTATCGATATTTTGTGTCTCACAAATTTAAATAACACATTCCTGATTCTTGATCTGATGAGATCAAATGTGACAGAAAAACAAGGACGACCAGCTGACGGGTGTGTGGTCTTTGGTCCCTTAACGATCTCTATGTTAATCAATCTTATTTGATAGGAAAAATTGCAGCCAAAAGGAAAGTGTTGTCTATCTCAGCCCCACATTTTACGCAGTCAGATGGAGGCGGACCATTTAAATGACTTGTACAAGGTCACACACGGAGCCGGTGACAAACAGGATGCCAGGTTGGCTGACCTCCAGTCCTGTGTCCTTTCTCTGCACCTGGTCAAATAGAAACGACTGTCACACGAAGGTGAGCCGGTAAAACAAGCACCAAATATGCAACTGGCTTGATTCTGACTGCAAATAACACCAACGGGCCCCTGGCTCTAGCGCTCCCTGGGACGGTGATCAGCCCAGAGTAAACACAGGGCATCTGATAGGGAGGCGCGATTGGGCCAAGAAGGGCTTAGACTCTGCAAAGCTCTAAGAGTGTTTTGCTTACAGCTCAGTCTTTATTGCTGTGTGAACTTGAGTGCATTCTTTTACTTCTCTGGTCTCCAGTCCCTTCTGTAGTATGACGCGGTGTTTTGAACTGAATGTTTGCACCCCCCTCAAATTCCATGTTGGAACTCTAACCTGGAATGTGATGATATTTGGAGTAGGCCTTTGGGAGGTTGTTGCGTTTATGAGGTCCTGAGTGTAGGAAACCCTGTGAAGGAATTTAGTTGTTGTTAAGTCACTAAGCCATGTCAGAGGACATCCCTGGTGGCTCAGACAGTAAAGCGTCTTCCTACAATGCGGGAGACCCGGATTCAATCCCTGGGTCGGGAAGATCCCCTGGAGAAGGAAATGGCAACCCACCCCAGTATTCTTGCCTGGAAAATCCCATGGACAGAGGAGCCTGGTAAGCTACAGTCCATGGGGTTGCAAGGAGTCGGACACGACTGAGTGACTTCACTTCACTTCAAGCCATGTCAGAGTCTTTGTGACTTCTTGGACTGCAGCATGTTGGGCTCCTCTGTCTTCCACTATCTCCTGGAATTTGCTCAAATTCATGTCCATTGAGTCAGGATGCCATCCAACAATCTCACCCCCTTCTTCCATCAGTCTTTCCAGTATTAGGATCTTTTCCACATCAGGTGGCCAAAGTATTGGAGCTTCAGCTTTAGAAACACTCCTTCCAATGAAAACCCTTCCAGGGTTGATTTCCTTTACAGTTGACTGGTTTGATCTCCCTGCTATCCAAGGGACTCTCAAGAGTTTTTTCCAGCACCACATTTCAAAAACATCAACTCTTCGGCACTCAGCCTTCCTTATAGTCCAACTCTCACATCTATACATGATTTCTGGAAAACAATAGCTTTGACTAGATGGATCTTTGTCAGCAAAGTGATGTCTCTATTTTTTAAATATGCTTTCTAGTTTTGTGACCCACTCCAGTATTCTTGCCTGGAGAATTCTATACACAGAGGAAGTTTGCGGGCTACAATCCATGGGGATGCAAAGAGTCAGACACAACTGGGTGACTATCACTTCACTTCACTAGATTTGTCATAGTTTTCCTTCCAAGAAGCAAGCATCTTTTGATTTCATGTCTTTGGTCACTCTACACAGTGATTTTGGAGCTACCCCCCCCCCAAAAAATTGTCATTGCTTCCACGTTTTCTCCTATTCACCATGAAGTGATCAGACCAGAGCCATGAACTTAGTGTGTTTTGTTTTTTTTTTATGTTGGATTTTAAGCCAACTTTTTCACTCTACTCTTTCATCTTCATCAAGAGGCTCTTTAGGTCCTTTTCACTTTCTGCCATTAGAGTGGTATCATCTGCCTATCTGAGATTGCTGATATTTCTCCCAACTGTCTTGATTCCAGCTTGTGATTCATCCACCCCAGCTTTTTGCATGATGTACTCTGCATAGTAGTTAAATAAGCAGGGTAACAATATACAGCATTGTCATACTCCTTTCAGAGTTTTGAACCAGTCAGTTATTCCTCATCTGGTTCTACCTGTTGTTTCTTGACCACATACATATTTCTCAGGAGACAGGTAAGATGGTCTTGTATTCTGTTTAATAATTGTCTGCAGTCAAAGGCTTTATCATAATCAATGAAGCAGAAGTAGATGCTTTTCTTGAACTCTTTTATTTTCTAGATGACCCAATGAATGTTGACAATTTGAAGTCTGGGTCCTCTGCCTTTTCTAAACCCAGTTTGTACATCTGGAAGTTCTTGGTTCACTATTGCTGAAGTATAACTTGAAGGATTTTGAGCATAACCCTGATATTGTTAATAATAGGATGTGGAAGGAGTGCAATTGTACAGTAGTTTGAACATTTTTGGGCATTGAATTTATTTGGAATCAGAAAGAAAACTAACCTTCAGTCCTGTGGCCCCTGCTGAGTTTTCCAAATTTGCTGACATATTGAGTGCAGCACTTTTACAGCATCACTTTTCAGGATTTTTAAGTAGCTCAGATGGAATTCCTTCACCTGCACTAGCTTTGTTTGTAGTAATGCTTCCTAAGGCCCACTTGATGTCACACTCCAGGATGTCTGGCTTTAGGTGAGCAACCACACCATCATGGTTATCTGGGTCATTAAGACCTTTTTCGTATAGTTCTTCTGCATAGTCTTGCCACCCATTCTTAATCTCTTCTGGTTCTCTAAGATCCTTGTGGTTTCTGTCCTTTGTTGTGCCCATCTTTGCATGAAATGTTTCCTTGATGTCTCCAATTTTCTTGAAGAGTTTTCTAGTTTTCCCCATTCTATAGTTTTCCTCCATTTCTTTGCACTGTTCACTTAAGAAGGCTCCTTAATTCTCCTTACTATTGTCTGGAACTCTGCATGAGTTGGCCACCGATCATGCCACCATCTATTTAACTAGAAACCAATTACAACTCCTTTCTTCCTAGAAAACCGAGCTCTTATAAAGAGAAGCATATCAGTGAGTTTACCAATATTATTTTATGCTCATAAATATATTTTCATCTGACTTTGGCACCAACGGTATTTTGAAAAGGCATTTTTTCGGGGAAGTCAGAAGTTTTTCCCAGATCTCCTAATACCATGGTGTTTACCACACTAGCTCTTCCTGTAAGGATGTTGAATTTTATTTTTGTCCCAAACATATATATTACATTACACATTTAGGGGGTGATATATAGAACTAGGTGTATATTCAAAGGTTATTAACCAGGGAGTTGAGAAAAAAGTGATATCATGCCAATAATTACAAGAGCAGGTACCAGAATTGAGGAATTTCTCTGTGCCAGATGAATTATACACATCTTTCTAATAAGTCTTTCCTGAAATGTGCTCTGAGGACTATTACTATTAATTACTGAATACTACTAGGTAGTCTTTTCCCTTAGAGAGTAGATCTTATAGAGAACACTCTGCATATAATTCACAAGGATTACTTGTTCCCTCCTCCTGCCAGAGCACTTAACAAGCTCCAGTCTTCACTGTTGGCACCTGCTGGGATTCCTAGAGGTAAAACCCTAGAGGGAAATTTTGTATTCCCTCCTAAATCTGTGTTCCCTCAAGAGTTTCTTCCTCATCCTAATTCATACTTATGCCCTAGAAATTAGTCACAATCACTCCTTAAGATTCCTCACCAGCTTATGGTCCCAGTGGCTTTGCTTCAGATAAGCAGATCTCAGCTGTAAACCTTTGGATTCAACTGTCTCGCCAGACTTGGAGGTAGTAGTGTGTTCTGTGACCTCAGTTCAATGATGGATTCAAGAAAAGTCCTTGATGTTCAATTTGTTCAGTTCTTCTTGTTGTAAGGATGGAAGTAGGTATTTTCATAGCTCTTTACATGTTGGACCTGAAGTGAAATATTATTTCCTTTAATTTTCAATATTTTCACTAAATACAGAATTTAGGGCATTTTTGTTCTTTCAGTATTTTAAATATGGCACTCCATTACCTTCCTGTTTACACAATTTATAGTAAGTCTGCTACAATTCTTATAAATGCTTCTCTCTCAGTAATCTCTCTTACATTTTTTTCTGACTCCTTCTAGATTTTTCTTTTTGTCTTTAGATGTAAATGATATTATTATGATAGAATTATGTGTAGTTTCACTGATATTTATTCTACTTTATGTTCTCTGATCTTGAATTTATTGTCTGGTATCTCTTCTTAATTTTGGAAAATTCACTATCATTATTTCTTCAAGTATTTCTTCTCTTCTTCACATGTATTCATATTTATTCCAATTCAATATATCTCAGAGATCATTTGATATTGTCTCTCATAGACATCATATTGAAAAGCAGAGACATTACTTTGTCAACAAAGGTCCGTCTAGTCAAGGCTATGGTTTTTCTAGTGGTCATGTATGGATGTGAGAGTTGGACTGTGAAGAAAGCTGAGTGCTGAAGAATTGATGCTTTTGAACTGTGGTGTTGGAGAAGACTCTTGAGAGTCCCTTGGACTGCAGGGAGATCCAACCAGTCTGTCCTGAAGGAAATCAGTCCTGAATATTCATTGGAAGGACTGATGTTGAAGCTGAAACTCCAATCCTTTGATCACCTGATATGAAGAGCTGACTCATTTGAAAAGACCCTGATGCTGGGAAAGAGGGAGGGCAGGAGGAGAAGGGGACGACAGAGTATGAGATGGTTGAATGGCATCATCAACCCAATGGACGTGGGTTTGAGTGGACTCCGGGATTTGGTGATGGACAGGGAGGCCTGGCATGCTGTGGTTCATAGGGTCACAAAGAGTCAAACAGGACTGAGTGACTGAACTGAACTGAGCTGTCTGATGCTCTGTCCTTTTTTTTTTTTTTTTTTTTTCACTCTTTCTTTTTCCTCTTTGCATTTCAGTTGGGGTAATTTCTATTAATCTGTTTTAAGATCACCGATTCTTTGCTCATTTGAGCCAAGTCTATTGGTAAGCCCACTGACAGTATACTCCATACCTGGTACAGTGTTTTTTTGTGTTTTTGTTTTTTTTCCCTTATGGCTTCTATATCTGATAACATTACTTATCTGATCTTGTATTTTGTCCTCTAATTTTTTTCCAGTAGAAGCTTTAACATGTTAATCATAATTATTTAAAGTATTTTCTCTGTTAATTCTAATATCTATGAATATGTAAGTCTGATTTTGATGCTTGCTCTCAGACTGTGTTCATTCAGCTTCTGTTTATGAGTCATATATACTGTTTTGTTAAAACCTTGGCATGTTGTGTAGGGTAGAAGGTACTAACATCAATAATATTTATGCTAGGAGATAATCATACCTTTTTTCCCTTCAGCTCTTTAATGTGGTGACTTGTGCTATTCTATTCAGATTGCACAGAGTCAGACACTATTAAAGCAACTTGCACAGGCTCACACTCAGAATTTCAACTGGGTTTGAAGCTTTCTCACCATCTGGATCACCTGGTAAAGAACCTGCCTGCCAGTGCAGGAGACATAAGAGACTCGGGTTCCATCTCTGGGCTGGGAAGATCCACTGGAGAAGGGCATGGCAACCCATTCCAGTATTCTTGCCTGGGAAATCCCATGCACAGAGAAGCCAGTCTATGGGATCGCAAAGAGTCGGACACAAATGAAACAATTAAACCCACACGTGCCTCTGGGTCTTTCAATGACTCTACTCTCCAGAGAAAATCTATCTCTTGCAGTGGTCCTTGCTGCATTCCAATGTTATTTCTACCCAGTGCTTGTTGGTTTGTGGTAGAGGCATCTGGGGACATTCTCTGATGTTTTAAGCCTTAGGCACTGTGAAACTGTGCCTTGTGGGTTTGGATTCTACACGGGTCTCTTTCCTCTTCTAGATGTAATGTTGGGTCTTGCATTTATTCTTTGTCATTTCTCAAGGATGGGATTTTATTTCACTATTTTCTTCCCCTCCAGCTTCAGGGGGTTTCAATCAATGCACTCGGGCTTAAGTTTGGTTGCTTTTTTTTATGTAAGTTAAGTGTTTTACATTGAGACAGTGGATTTGGGACTGGGCAGAGTGTCAGCAATAATTCCTATTCCTCTCTCCTAGGCAGGACCATGGAGGAAGTTTTCTTGGGATTCCCCTGTGTGTCTCTTGTGAGCACCTGTTAGAAAAGCCTGGGAGAATGCATTAATATCTCTATGTCCTTGGCCCATAGTAACTTCACACTCTCTCTCACAGTAATCTACACAACCTTTAGCTATTTATTAAAATTAGCTAGTGACTTTTTTTTTTTTTGTCAACCTATGCTGCATTTCCCTGGTAGCTCCATTGGTAAAGAATCTACCTGCAATGCAGGATACCCTGGTTTGATTCCTGGGTAGAGAAGATTCTCTGGAGAAGGGAAAGGCTACCCAACTCCAGTATTCTGGCCTGGAGAATTCAATGGCTTGTATAGTCCATGGGAGCCCAGAGTCAGACACGACTGAGCAACTTTCATTTTCTTTCATACAGCATTCACTGGCAATGTGCCACAAAAGTAAATGCTTAAGTACTGCTTTTAATTACTGATGTGTCTCTCTATCAGGAAAAGTTCAAGAAAGTGTTAGTTGCTTAGTCGTGCCCAGCTCTTTGCAACCCCATGGATGGTAGCCCACCAGGCTCCTCTGTCCATGAATTCCTCTGGGCAAGAATACTGGAGTGGGAAGCCATTTCCTTCTCTAGGGGATCTTCCCGACCCAGGGCTTGAATCCTGGTCTCCTGTATTGCAGACAGATTTTTTTACCATCTGAGACACCAGGGAAGTCCCATATCTCTCCATATTTTAGGTTAATTATTTGTCCTTCTCACCTAAATTAAAAAAAGAAAAAAAAGAAAAACTGTTTTCCCAGCAGATTTTCTTGTTACAAGGGTTGGAAAGGTGCTCATTCTAGTTATCAATGAACTGAATTTCTGGCCACTCACATTCAGTCTTTCACCCTAAAGTTTGACATTTCTTTATTCAATCTGCTAGATTTTATTTCCTTGCCCATATAATGACTAGTAGTTCCCTTAATCCAGACTCTTTGGTGCTTACATGCCTCAGCTATTTCCAAACCAGAATAAAAACTCTCAGACTTCCTGAAGATAATTTTTTTTTACATCTATTTTTTTCCCATGATATTTCCATCATTTATCTTGCTTCCTGGGTTAAAAATTTATAATTTAATGAATTTTGTGTACCTACAACCTTAAAAGAATGAATACAAAGCAGAGCATAGAAATCATAAATTAAGTTGACAAAGTTCTCTCTTCTGTGGAGGCCACATTCCAATCAATAATATAATGTATGCATACACCTGAGATAGGTAACTCAGTGTATAAGTCACAAATGAGAGAAACAAAGAATGTTACAAGAACACAGTTTTATGTGTGTAACAAAACATGTGCTTTAAAAACTGTATTTGCACATTTGCATTTTAAATATTTATACAAATTCACCATGACCATATAATACTAATGTCAAATGTATTAATATGGAACATAATGTATCTATTTTAAGCTTTTATTTATTTACATTTTTTAGATGTGTGATTATATAGCTGGGATTTTTCCTATTTGTTCCATGGAAGGTGCTAGTGAAGATATGTAAAACTTCACACAGAGGCAAATCTCCACCAGTAACAAACTGAGCATGCTATGCTTACAGGAAAGGTTTTGAAATATAGCTCTGATTATGTAAGAGAACTCTGGAGCAGACGGGAAACTCAAAAGACAGTGCACTTTGAAAGACTAGTTTGAAAGTGCATCCCAGAATACTTGTACTTCCTATGAGGGTGCAAGTGAGATAGGAGGAGGAAAGTGTGAGGGTAGTGGATTGGTTATGTTTAATGCCTAAGCACAAACTTTTGATTTTCTAAAGAAATCCTTCTAAAGATGGAAGAAGATTTCTGGCAATTTTGGACATAATGGAAAGACTATTCTTGAAGATGCATGCTAGAGCCAGGCTGGAAATATTGTTGGCAGCAAAAATGATACAACAATAGCTTCTGAAGGTTTGGAGGTTCAGAAAGACATGCATTTAATCAGAATGTAGCAGCACCCAGTTCTGCACACCTTGCACATGACTATCAGGCAGTCTCAGAATAAGTCTGTGAATACATATTACCTTCATAGTTATGATTAAACCTGGAGAAAAAGAGAGAGAAAGTGGTTCAAGGAAGGGCTCAAAGTAGCTGCCACTACATAAAAGCATGTTGATAAAGTGAAAGTGAAAGTCACTCAGTCGTGCCCGAATCTTTGCGACCCAGGGACCATACAGTCCATGGGATTCTCCAGGCCAGAATACTGGAGTGGGTAACCTTTCCCTTCTCCAGGGGATCTTCCCAACTCAGGGATCGAACCCAGGTCTCCTGCATTACAGACAGATTCTTTACCAACTGAGCTATCAGGGCTCAAAATCAATATCACATGTTAAATCTCCTTTTTGAGTATATTGTTATATTATCTTGTACAATTGTCTATATGTTTAGATTTTTTTTAGATAATAAAAATATGGACAATCCAGGTTTATTTCTAGTTTCTGATTCTACTTATATATGGAGGAGAGGTTCTCTGTTGAACTATGACTTGACAAGATGAAAACACATGCTCACACAAGCATATATGCAAACAAGAGAATGATTAGATTAACTATTTAATCTATTACCAATGATGTAGCCAAACAGCGCAGAAACAGATGTAGCACTACATCAGCATGGCTTTCCTTGATTCCCCCAAATTCCTGTGGGAGTCACAAAGTTGTGTCACTCTTGCAAGGATAAGTATTACAGGAAGTGTAAAGTTCAATTTTCACTCTACCTTTTCTGTTTTGTACAGGACCTTACGTCATGCTTCTATTAATGCTTCCATTAATACTGTGTGCCCTGCTTTATAAGAGACATTCTCTAATGTTGAATGTTATTCTTTCTAAAACCAAATTCTGAGTCTGTAGGTTTGCATACTTACTTGGGGAGAAAACTGGGTCAGCAACTGATATCCCAGAATTATTGTGCCTCTCGATTTCTAGCAGGTTGGAAGAACCATACCACAGCCTTTTAAAGTGTAGGTTAACAGAAAAAGTGGTAGATCCCCCCCATGAAGAATATTAAATGAGAAATTAGGTAAATGGTGGAACTATTTAAGAACAAAAGAAAACTATTGGAAGAGTAGGTTCAGGAAAGGGAGAACTTAAGAACTGTGTTTTGATTGTATGTATGAAAAGGCTTCTTGACTTCCAAAGGGAGATTCCAAGCGTGCAGTTAGATACATTCACTGGCTATGTGGAACCAAATACTACTGGTTCAAGAGAATCAGTGTCACAGTTGTGGCTTAAAATTTGTCATGCGTTAGGAGAATCTGCACCATAAAAATTATCAAATGCTACAAATCTTTTCTTTTTTTTTTTCTTTTACAGAGCCCATAGGAATACAAGGTACAGAGAGCTGCAACAAAGTACAGCAAGGATGTCAGATTGAAGACTGAGATTTAATAGTCATCTGTTTATAGACAGGATTAACATTGGATGAGGTTACCTTGGGAGGAAAGGTGGAGAAGAAATGATGTCCAGGAACTAACATCTGGGTCCCTCCAGAGTTCAGAAGTTGGAATGATCAGCAGTGGGAGTCACTGAAGTAAGAAGAGAACCAGGAGAACACGCTAAGTGAAAAGGGTGTTTCAAGAAAGAGAGACCAAACAGTTTTGTTCAATCACAGTAAGGGAAGGACTGAGTAAAACAATGGTTAAACGCTAACAGTTCATTTTGGCAAGGTGGAGTTCTTGGTGATAGTGATTACCTTCGTCACAGGGGTGGAAAGGGTGGCGATCTTATTGGAATATGTTTAGAAGAGAATAATGGCTTTGTTTTTTCTCAATTCACTTAACTACTTCCAACTTTTCTCCTAAAGCATAGGATTTTCTAGGCTCTTTCAATAATTAATTAGTTAATTAATTTTCTATTTATTTTCCTTATTTTATTCATTGTGCTTTGCACTTTCTTTAAATCATTTTCACTTAATAATGTAGGAAGATGATATTAGTAAAGCACGGCACATTTAAGCAATATAAGCTATTCCCTAAGTCCTATGGGAAGAACAGCCAAGCTAGTCTTTAGCACATGGCTTCCTCCAACCTAGATTTGCAAACAATGTGAATGCATTCAGGCGTGACAATTTTGTTAGAGTGGGTGTTCAATTTGGATGATTTTAATAAAATATTTTTGCAAATTGCTCCAGCAAATATTTGGATAGTGGAAGCTCAGATAATGAGAGAGACATGCAAAACAAATGAGAATAATCATAAAGAATGTTTCATGTTCAAAAAAAAATTTATGTGGAGTAAAGGCAAGACAATGTAGTGGCAGTACAGCCTAGGTTTCAAAAATCTGACTCTGAAGCTTGGTTCTGCAACTCAATGCCTGGTACTACTACCTGCGTGACCTCGGCTAGCAGGTAAGCTACTCTAAGTTTTAATTTTCTCTACTGCAAAATGGGGTTATAATAATAATATCTCAGGATTGTCAGGTGGCTTGAATGGGATGGTATACAGAAAGGGCTTAGTGTAATACACAGCAGCTAATAGATATCCTCTGCTGCTGCTGCTGCTAAGTCGCTTCAGTCGTGTCCGACTCTTGCGACCCCATAGACGGCAGCCCACCAGGCTTCCCCGTCCCTGGGATTCTCCAGGCAAGAACACTGGAGTGGGTTGCCATTTCCTTCTCCAATGCATGAAAGTGAAAAGTCAAAGTGAAGTGGCTCAGTCGTGTCCGACTCTTGCGACCCCATGAACTGCAGCCTACCAGGCTCCTCCATCCATGGGATTTTCCAGGCAAGAGTACTGGAGTGGGGTGGCATTGTCTTCTCCGAGATATCCTCTAAATGGTAGCTAAAATAAAACAGAAGAGAGCATTAGGAGAGATGATCTTTTGACATGCATGCATGCATGCTAAGTTGCTTCAGTCGTCTCCAACTCTTTGTGATCCAATGAACCATAGCTAGTCAGGTTCCTCTGACTGGGATTCTCCAGGCAAGAATTCTGGAGTGGGTTGTCATGCCTTCTTCCAGGGGATCTTCACCTCCCAGGGACTGAATCTGCATCTCCTGCATCCCTATTACTGCTCATGCTTAGATGCATGGTAAGAAATACTGGAGCCCCCAGCTCTCTTTTTCTCTAATTTTCTATTATCTTACCGTGTAGACACTAAAAAAGTCAAGATTGGCTAAACTGGAAAGCAGAAACAAGCAGAGAAATAGTGCCTTAAATGTTTGGGTCAAGTACTTTGGCTCAGAACAGTATTTACTTAATATATGAGCAGATTATAAACTGACAAAGCCAAGGAGCTCTCCAATCCCAACCTATTCAGTATCATTATCTTGAACTCAGGAACCACCATTTCATCTAAAGTACACTGAGGTTATCTAGTTCAGTTCCCTTATTCTACAATGAAGCCACTGAGGCTTAGAAGGAAAATGACTCAGATAGACTCCTAAGCCAGCTTCTTTTGTTTAAACCAGATAATCTATGTGGCCTGCTCTGTGTAGTTCAAGAAAAAGGATGAAGTTACTTGAATCTCTCACTCTGAAGGACATTTATTTCTTTTAATATATAGAAGCTCAAACACATTATAGTACTTATCTAGATCCAAGTCCTTATTTTTTCAGAGGAAGAAATGAATGCATGTAGAGGAGAAATGAATTGCCCCAAGGTCAGCTAACAATGCAGCTGAGCTTGGAATCTATGTTTCCTGACTTACAAACCATTTCTCTGTCCACTAAAATAGAACACTCAGAGGATGCTAAGACTCCAAAGGACATGTAATTGAATTCTGAGATGCTGTCAAATATTAAGAATGAATAGTTGCAAGCTCTTCATTTAACAATAGCCAAGACACTCATCTTGCCTTTCCACTGAAAAATATCAAGTGAGGGACTAGTTTTGCAAACTTTTCTTCTAAGAGACAAACTCCACAGGCACATGGTCTTTTCTTTTTTTCTCAATGAGTTGACTTAAGGCATAGAGCGTCCATTAAGTTTCCAGCAATCTTTTTCTGTTAATTTCATGAAGAATTGTGTCTATTTTATCTGGAAATATCCTCATCTTCTAGGATACTTTGCTAATTCTTACCAATTCTGAAGAATACAATTTTGGTCGTGTGAATGAGATTCACTGATAATTAGGTTGTGTGTGTGTGTTAGTCACTTAGTCATGTCTGACTCTTTGCAATCCCATGGATTGTAGCCTGCCAGGCTCCTCTGTCCAGGGGATTCTCCAGGCAAGAATACTGGAGTGGGTTGCCATGCTCTCCTCCAGGGAATCTTCCTGACCCAGGGATTGAACCCACATCTCTTATGTCTCCTGAATTGGCAGGTGGATTCTTTACTACTAGAGCCAACAGGAAACACATACTAGTGTACTAATTAGTGAGTATTAGTGTAGAGTGTGGAGAAGGCAAAGGCACCCCACTCCAGTCCTCTTTCTTGCCTGGAAAATCCCATGGACGGAGGAGCCTGGTGGGCTGCAGTCCATGGGGTTGCTAAGAGTTGGACATGACTGAGCGACTTCACTTTCACTTTTCACTTTCATGCATTGGAGAAGGAAATGGCAGCCCACTCCAGTGTTCTTGCCTGGAGAATCCCAGAGGCGGAAGAGCATGATGGGCTGCCATCTATGGGGTTGCACAGAGTCGGACACGATTGAAGCGACTTAGCAGCAGCAGCAGCAGCACAGATGTGTATAGTGAGTACATACTCCCCATGAAGTAGCTTAGTGTTATTGGAAAGTATACTTGGATTAGTTGTACATTATAAAAATAAAATTAAAAATATATTTGTTTTATTGTTTAGTTGCAATGTCATGTCTGACTCTTTGTGACCCCATGGAAAGTCATCCACCAGGCTCCTCTGTCCATGGGATTCTCCAGGCAAAACTACTGGAGTGGGTTGCCATTTCCTTCTCCAGAGGATCCGCCCAACCCAAAAATTAAACTCATGTCTCCTGCACTGTCAAGTGGATTCTTTATATATATATATATATATATATATATATATATATATATTTATTTTAATCGGAGGCTAATTACTTTACAATATTATAGTAGTTTTGCCATATATTGACATGGATCCACAGGTGTACATGTGTTCCCCATGCTGAACCCCCTCCCACCACCCTCCCCACCCCATCCCTTTGGACCATCCCAGTGCACTAGCCCCAAGCACCCTGTATCATGCATCGAACCTGGACTGGTGATTCGTTTCACATATGGTAATATACATGTTTCAATGCCATTCTTGCAAATCATCCCACCCTCACCCTCTCCCACAGAGTCCAAAAGACTGTTCTATATATCTGTGTCTCTTTTGCTCTCTTGCATGTGGGGTTATTGTTACCACCTTTCTAAATTGCATATATATGCATTTTGTCAGTTCAGTTGTTCAGTTGAGTCCGACTCTTTGTGACCCCGTGAATCCCAGGATGCCAGGCCTCCGTGTCCATCACCAACTCCCGGAGTTCACTCAGACTCATGTTCATCGAGTCAGTGATGCCATCCAGCCATCTCAGCCTCTGTTGTCTCCTTCTCCTCCTGCCCCCAATCACTCCCAGCATCAGGGTCTTTTCCAATGAGTCAGCTCTTCACATGAGGTGGCCAAAGTATTGGAGTTTCAGCTTCAGCATCCTTCCTTCCAATGAACACCCAGGATTGATCTCCTTTAGGATGGACTGGTTGGATCTCCTTGCAGTCCAAGGGACTCTCAAGAGTCTTCTCTAACACCACAGTTCAAAAGCATCAATTCTTTGGCCCTCAGCTTTCTTCATAGTCCAACTCTCACATCCATACATGACCACTGGAAAAACAATAGCCTTGACTAGACAGACCTTTGTTGGCAAAGTAATATCTCTGCTTTTCAATATACTATCTAGGTTGGTCATAACTTTCCTTCCAAGGAGTAAGTGCCTTTTAATTTCATGGCTGCAATCACCATCTGCAGTAATTTTGGAACCCAAAAAAATAAAGCCTGACACTGTTTACCCATCTATTTCCCATGAACTGATGGGACCAGATGCCATGACCTTAGTTGTCTGAATGCTGGGCTTTAAGCCAACTTTTTCACTCTCCTCTTTCACTTTCATGAAGAGGCTTTTTAGTTCCTTTTCACTTTCTGCCATAAGAGTGGTGTCATCTGCATATCTGATGTTATTGATATTTCTTCTGGCAATCTTGATTCCAGCTTGTGCTTCCTCCAGCCCAGTGTTTCTCATGATGTACTCTGCATAGAAGTTAAGTAAGCAGGGTGACAATACACAGCCTTGATGTACTCCTTTTCCTCTTTGGAACTAGTCTGTTGTTCCATATCTAGTTCTAACTGTTGCTTCTTGACCTGTGTATAGGTTTCTTAAGAGGCAGGTCAGGTGGTCTGGTATTCCCATCTCTTTCAGAATTTTTCACAGTTTATTGTGATCCACACAGTCAAAGACTTTGGCATAGTCAATAAAGCAGAAGTAGATGTTTTTCTGGAACTCTCTTGCTTTTTCGATGTTCCAGCAGATGTTGGCAATTTGATCTCTGGTTCTTCTGCCTTTTCTAAAAGCAGCTTGAACATCTGGAAGTTCATGGTTCATGTACTGCTGAAGCCTGACTTGGAGAATTTTGAGCCTTACTTTATTAGAGTGTGAGATGAGTGCAATCGTGCGATAGTTTGAACATTCTTTGGCATTGCTTTCTTTGGGATTGGAATGAAATCACCTTTTCCAGTCCTGTGGTCACTGCTAAATTTTCCAAATTTCCTGGCATATTGGGTGCAGCACTTTCACAGCATCATCTTTCAGGATTTGAAATAGCTCAACTGGAATTCCATCACCTCCACTAGCTTTGTTCATAGTGATGCTTTCTAAGGCCCACTTGACTTCATATTCCAGGAAGTCTGACTCTAGGTGAGTGATCACACCATCGTGATTATCTGGGTGGTAAAGCTCTTTTTTGTACAGTTCTTCTGTGTATTCTTTCCACCTCTTCTTAATATCTTCTGCTTCTGTTAGGTCCATACCATTTCTGTCCTTTATCAAGCCCATCATTGCATGAAATGTTCCCTTGGTATCTCTAGTTTTCTTGAAGAGATCTCTAGTCTTTCCCATTCTGTTGTTTTCCTCTATTTCTTTGCATTGATCACTGAGGAAGGCTTTCTTATCTCTCCTTGCTATTCTTTGGAACTCTGCATTCAGATGCTTATATCTTTCCTTTTCGCCTTTGCTTTCATTTCTCTTCTTTTCACAGCTATTTGTAAAGTCTCCTCAGACAGCCATTTTGCTTTTTTGCGTTTCTTTTCCATGGGGATGGTCTTGATCCATGTCTCTTGTACAATGTCATGAACCTCAGTCCATAGTTCATCAGGCACTCTATCAGATCTAGTCCCTTAAATATATTTTTCACTTCTACTGTATAATCATAAGGGATTTGATTTAGGTCATACCTGAATGGTCTAGTGGTTTTCCCTACTTTCTTCAATTTAAGTCTGAATTTGGCAATAAGGAGTTCATGGTCTGAGCCACAGTCAGCTCCTGGTCTTGTTTTTGCTGACTGTATAGAGCTTCTCCATTTTTGGCTGCAAAGAATATAATCAGTCTGATTTTGGTGTTGACCATCTGTTGATGTCCATGTATAGAGTCTTCTCTTGTGTTGTTGGAAGAGTGTTTCCTATGACCAATGCGTTCTCTTGGCCAAACTCTATTAGTCTTTGCCCTGCTTCATTCCATATTCCAAGGCCAAATTTGCCTGTTACTCCCGGTGTTTCTTGACTTCCTACTTTTGTATTCCAGTCCCCTATAATGAAAGGACGTCTTTTTGGGTGTTAGTTCTAAAAGGTCTTGTAGGTCTTCATAGAACCGTTCAACTTCAGCTTCTTCAGCGTTACTAGTTGGGGCATAGGCTTGGATTACCGTGATATTGAATGGTTTGCCTTGGAAACGAACAGAGATCATTCTGTCGTTTTTGAGATTGCATCCAAGTACTGCATTTCAGACTCTTGTTGACCATTATGGCTACTCCCTTTCTTCTAAGGGATTCCTGCCCACAGTAGTAGATATAATGGTCACCTGAGTTGAATTCACCCAATGTAGTCCATTTTAGTTTGCTGATTCCTAGAATGTCGACGTTCACTCTTGCCATCTCCTGTTTGACCACTTCCAATTTGCCTTGATTCATGGACCTAACATTCCAGGTTCCTATGTAATATTGCTCTTTACAGCATTGAACTTTGGTTCTATCACCAGTCCCATCCACAACTGGGTGTTGTTTTTGCTTTGGTTCCACCCCTTCATTCTTTCTGGTGTTATTTCTCCACTGATCTCCAGTAGCATATTGGGCACCTACCGGCCTGGGGAGTCCCTCTTTCAGTATCCTATCATTTTACCTTGTCATACTATTTATGGGGTTCTCAACGCAAGAATACTGAAGCGGTTTGCCATTCCCTTCTCCAGTGGACCACATTCTGTCAGACCTCTTCACCATGACCCACCCGTCTTGGGTGGCCCCACATGGCATGGCTTAGTTTCACTGAGTTAAACAAGGCTGTGGTCCGTGTGATCAGATTAGCTAGTTTTCTGTGATTATGGTTTCAGTGTGTCTGCCCTCTGATGCCCTCTTGCAACACCTACCATCTTACTTGGGTTTCTCTTGCCTTGGACGTGGGATATCTCTTCAGGGCTGTTGTATTGGTGTTTTTCCTTCTGGCTTACTTCACTCTGAATAATAGGCTCCAGTTTCATCCACCTCATTAGAACTGATTCAAGTGTATCTTTTTTGGCTGAGTAATACTCCATTGTGTATATATATCACAGCTCTCTTATCCATTCGTCTGCTGATGGACATCTAGGTTGCTTCCATGTCCTGGCTATTGTAAACAGTGCTGCGATGGACACTGGGGTACACGTGTCTCTTTCCCTTCTGGTTTCCTCAGTGTGTATGCCCAGCAGTGGGATTGCTGGGTCATAAGGCAGTTCTATTTCCAGTTTTTTAAGGAATCACCACACTGTTCTCCATAGTGGCTGTAGTAGTTTGCATTCCCAACAACAGTGTAAGAGGGTTCCCTTTTCTCCACACCCTCTTCAGCATTTATTGCTTGTAGACTTTTGGATAGCAGCCATTCTGACTGGTGTGAAATGGTACCTCATTGTGGTTTTTGGTTTGCATTTCTCTGATAATGAGTGATGTTGGGCATCTTTTCATGTGTTTGTTAGCCATCTGTATGTCTTCTTTGGAGAAATGTCTGTTTAGTTCTTTGGCCCATTTTTTGATTGGGTCGTTTATTTTTCTGGAATTGAGCTGCAGGAATTGCTTATATATTTTTTGAGATTAACTCTTTGTCAGTTGCTTTGTTTACTATTATTTTCTCCCATTCTGAAGGCTGTTTTTTCACCTTGCTTATAGTTTCCTTTGTTGTGCAAAAGCTTTTAAGTTTAATTAGGATTATTTACCATTAAGCCACCTGGAAATATTCTAAGGAAAGTCAGGGAAATTTAAACATTACAAAATTCTTCCAGCCCTTTGGCTGGAAGAGCCAGAGCCCCTGGCTCTACTGTGCATTGTGTACATGAATCATGCATTGACCTAAGCTCCCCATTGGCAGAAATACCTGCTCAAACATAAAGAGCATCAGTCTCCTAGCATCAACAAAATAACTCCTTAGGAGATAGCCTTCCTCTTAATGTTATAAGGGACCATGATGACCCATGACTCACTACTCGATTTGCATGTGCAGATCTGGATTGTGTAAACTGTCAATATTTCATAATATAATGTACAGCCCTCTGTCTCAACAATTTACATAGCTGTGCTTTGACTTCTAATATGGAAACAGTTCTCAGAGCTTTCTGAGAGGCTGTTCCTGGGTTGTAATCCTCAATTTTGCACAAATAAAAATGTTCATCTCTTTCTTGGATTAATTAATTTTTTAATCTATGTAAATGTATATTGCAAATTCTAGGACACCACTTAGAAAAGAAGTATAACCGATAAGCTCAGAAAAGATAAAAAAGTGAATTAAAAATGCTCTTAAAGCTACTAAAGATAGGAAGATAAAGACAAGAACAAGGTCAATGAATAAAAAAATAGTAATGAGTATGACATATTAATCCAACCATATCAATAATCAGTTCAAACATCAATGGTCTAAATGCATCAATTAAAAGAGAGAGTGGATCAAACAAGATACAACCATATTTTGTCTACAAGAACCAACCCCCCCCATAAAGACATATAGAGATTAAAAGTCAATGGATAAAAAAAAAGAAAAGTCAATGGATGGAGACACATTTTTGTGTATGGCATAATTCTAGCTTTGTAGAGTTGCCTGTGAGTGAATTGTATGTTAGTGAGTGTTTTTATAGCCTAGGATTTTAAAAATATGAACTGGCATATTAATAGTTGTCATTATCATGTGTTAAGTTATTTTCTAAAATTATTTAATTGCTCAATTACTATCGAATGGTGGCTCATCAGTAAAGAATTCTCCTCCAATGCAGGAGACACAGGAGACTCAGGTTTGATCCCTGGATTGTGAAGATCCACTGGAGGAGGGCATGGAAACTCACTCGAGTTTTCTTGTCTGAAGAATTCGATGGACTGAGGAGCCCAGGACTGAAGTGAATGAGCGTGTGCACACACAAACAAACACACACGCATATAATTCATCGTATCTTTGAAAGTGAAAGTCACTTAGTTGTGTCAGACTCTTTGCGACCCCATGGACTATACAGTCCATGGGATTCTCCAGGTCAGAATACTGGAGTGAGTAGCCTTTCTCTTCTCCAGGAGATCTTCCCAACCAGGGATCGAACCCAGGTCTCCCACATTGCAAGCGGATTTTTTACCAGCTGAGCCACAAGGGAAGCCCAAGAATACTGGAGTGGGTAGCCTATCTCTTCTCCAGCAAATCTTCCCAACCAAGTAATCTAACCTGGGTTTCCTGCATTGCAGGTGGATTCTTTACCAACGGAGCTATCAGAGAAGCACTTCACACTTTGTGAAATTATATTAAAATTCTAACAACAAGATTGATAAATGAACAAAGTATATAAACAAAAAATTCACAGTAGGAGAAATGCAAATGTCCAGTAAATATATAAAATAAATATTCAATATTACTAACAATCAAATAAGTGTGACAATCAGAAAATGTCATATTTTTCACTCAAAGTAGCAGTTTGAAAAAAAATTGACATTCACACTGAAGGTGTGTATTGAGACATTCCTTAATCATGACCAGTAAGAATGTAAAATTCAGCAATATTAAAAAAAATAATTTGCCAGTATTTATGAATACCTTTACTAACAGTTACTTTTTAAGTCTGTAAGGACTCTTGGAATCTATCTTGGATTAGTTTGGACTTGAGACAAAGATGAATCTGTTATATTCATCAAATTATTTTTTTTTACAATAATTAACAATGGTAACAAACCTATGCATTTAACAGTCGAGGAACAATTCAACAAATGATATTGTATAGACAGGATAAAAACAATGCATGCTTTTTCAAAGAGAATGTGTGTGTGTGTATGTGTGTGTGTGTGCACGTGTGCTCAGTAATATCCATCTTTGTGACTCCATGGACTGTAGCCCACCAGGCTCCTCTGTCCATGGAATTTTCCAGAATAGACTATTCGAGTGGGTTGCATTTGCTCTTCCAGGAGATCTTTGTGACCCAGGGTTTGAACCCATGTCTAATGTGTCTCCAGCAATGGCAGGCAGGTTCTCTACCAGCCAGGCAAGCCCTCAAAAAAGAATAAAGACCAAAAAATCTATAAAAGAAGAAAATAAGACAGTATTCATATTATTCCCATTTTGAATATTTAGTTGTACATAAAAACATCAACATGTGGAATGTGGTTCTCTTTGCATTATAGGATTATTGGAAGCATTATTAGTTCTTTACAAAATTTTTTGTTTGTGTACTTCAGAAATATGTAAAATAAGGTCTTAAAATTCAGATCAAGGATGTTAAGTGACCTGGACATAAAGACCAGGGACGTTTATGCCAAAGTTCAGACTTTTTCCTGTGTTTGCTGTGTCTCCTGTACAATGCTGTGTCACAAGGCTGGGTGCTTCTTACATGAAACCGTATTATTTGCAGGGACATTCTGACTCAATACAGAAATTCTGGCTTTTCAAATTTTCAGTTTTAAAAAGATGGCAGATTTTCTCATCCTTTTCCAGACCCTTGTCTAATTTCTGAGTATAGACTCTTTCTAGCTCCCAACTCTAGAGACTGTTGGGAATGAGGGATACTGATATGAAGTTCAAAAGTGAGCGAGTGTCCACTCTTTGCGACCCCACTGTAGCCCACCAGGCACCTCTGTCCATGGGATTCTCCAGGCAAGAATACTGGAGTGGGTTGCCATGCCCTCCTCCAGGGGATCTTCCTGACCCAGGGATCCAATCCATGTCTCTCATGTCTCCTGCATTGGCAGGTGGGTTCTTTACCACTAGAACCACCTGGGAAGAAGCCTCAAGTCCATTTCTAATAGAGGTTTATTTTTAGATACTAAAAAATTTTTTTTAATACTAAACAAAAATAGTATGTTGTTGTTTTTCAGTCTCCAAGTCATGTACAACTCTTGTCAACTTCATGGACTGCAGCACGCCATGCCAGCCTGTCCCTCACCATCTCCCGGAGTTTGCCCAAGTTCCAGTCAATTGCACCAGTATTGCCATTGACCCATGTCATCCTCTGTCACCCTCTTCTCCTTCTGTCTTCAATCTTTCTCAGCATCAGAGTGGTTTCCAATGTGTCAGCTGTTCGCATCAGGTGGCCAAAGTATTGGAGTTTCAGCATCAGTCCTTCCAATGAATATTCAGGACTGATTTCCTTCAGGATGAACTGGTTGGATCTCCTTGCAGTCCAAGGGACTCTCAGGAGTCTTCTCCAGCACCACACTTGGAAAGCATCAATTCTTTGGTGCTCTTCCTTCTTCATGGCGCAGCTCTCACAACCAGACGTGACCACTGGGAGGACCACAGCCTTGACTAGCAGACCTTTGTTGGCAAAGTGATGTCTTTGCTTTTTAACACACTGCCTAGGTTTCTCATAATTTTCCTACCAAGAAGCAATCGTCTTCCAATTTCCTGACTGCGGTCACTACCCACAGTGATTTGAGAGCCCAGGGAGAGGGAATCTGTCACTACTTCCACCTTTTCTCCTTCTATTTGCCATGAAGTGATGGGACCGGATACCATGATCTTAGATTTTTTAATATTTAGTTTTAAGCCAGGTCTTGCACTCTCCTCCTTCACCCTCAACAAGAGGCACTTTAGTTCCTCTTCACTTTTTGCCATTAGAGTGGTATCATCTGCAATATGAGGTTGTTGATATTTCTCCTGGCAATCTTGATTCCAGCTTGGACCTCATCCAGCCTGGCATTTCTCATGATGTACTCTGTAAATAAGTTAAATAAACAGGGTGACAATATACAGCCTCGTTATACTCCTTTCTCAATTTTGAACCAGTCAATTGTTCCATACAAGGTTCTAACTGTTGCTTCTTGACCTGGACACAGGTTTCTCAGGAGACAGGTAAGATGGTCTGGTATTCCCATTTCTTTAAGAGTTTCCCACAGATTTTTGTGATCCACACAGTCAAAGGCTTTAGCGTAGTCAATGAAACATAAATAGATGTTTTTTTTTTCTTGAATTCCCTTGCTTTCTCTATGATCCAGCATATGTTGGCAATTTGATGTCTAGTTCCCCCGCTGTTTCTAAACCCAGCTTGGACATCTGTAAGTTCTTGGTTCATGTAATGCGGCAGTCTAGCATGCAGGATTTTGAATATCCCTTACTAGCATGGGAGATGAGTGCAACTGACCAGTGGTTTGAACATTCTTTAGTACTGCCCTTCTTGGGAACTGGGATGAGGATTGACCTTTTCCAGCCTTGTGGCCACTGCTAGGTTTTCCAGATGTGCTGACATATTGAGTGTAGCACTTTGATAGCGTCATCTTTTAGGATTTGAAATAGTTCTGCTGGAATTTCATCACCCACCCCAGGTTTATTGGCAGCAGTGCTTCTTAAGTCCCTCTAGACTCCACAATCCAGGGTGTCTGGCTCTGGGTGAGTGACCACACCATAGTGGTTATCAGGGTCATTAAGATCTTTTTTGTACACTTCTTCTGTACAAAATAATAGTATATTATATTACAAAACCCTACATTGTTTTTTAGAAATATACATCTTTTAACACAATTTACTTATGGCATGATTTCAGTTTTGTGAATAATGTTGTGTGTGAATTAATCGTTTATGGTATAAGACTAGAAAAATTTGAATGAACATATTAACAACTATTATTTCTTTGTGCTATGTTTATAGACAAATTTTTATTTATTGCTCATTTCTTATCTTCTAAAAGTAGTTAGTAATTATATATTTTATGATAGAAAGCTATATTTTATAGCTTTTTGAATAATATAAACAATGCGGGTGTTTAACATAACATAAACCTTATATTGTTTGTTGTTTAGTCATTCAGTCATGTCCGACTCTTTTGAGACTCCATGGACTGTAGCCTGCCAAGCTCCTCTATCCATAGCATTTCCAGGCAAAAATATTGGAGTGAGTCGCCATTTCCTCCTCCAAAACATTATATAAAAAGCAGAAAATTGTATATTGCTTGTATGTCCTATAAACACTGTAGAATTTAATAAAATAAAAGTTAAATATCTCATAATTTGTGCTAGAGACGAAAGAGCAAGCATCAGAAGTATTCATTGTGTATATTTCCTCATTATAAACAATAGCAAGTTTACATTTTAGCCTTGTCTATTTAGTTTCTCTGCACTCTGATTTCAAAGTGGCAATATTGAAAAAAAAAAAAAGAAACACAGCATCCATTATCTCCTTTGTCTCCAAGATAATATTCTATTAAACTGACTTCCTGCTGAAGGATGCATTGACACGAATGTTACTCAGAAGCAGAAGAAAGATTAGGATCATCCACACGTAGGCATGAGCACCATCTGGACCAGGACTTCTCTGTAGACCAGAGTCGGTTCAGTCACCCCTTCATCACAGATCCAGACCTGGCAGATTTCTAACACACACGGCCACCTGGAGGCATAGCGCTGCCCAAACCCAGCTGAGCTTTCACTCTGTGGTTTTCATTCTCTTGTATTTGATGTCCAGCACGCTTCCCTCTGATGTCGGCTTCTGAATTCCCTGACTTATGATCAGCATTCAAGAGAACTGCAGTGATGCTCAGATGATTTGCGAAGACCTGCAGCAGCAAATGCCTTCCAGTGTTCCCTAGATCCCACACTGTT
Organism: Bubalus kerabau; assembly: GCF_029407905.1. Taxonomy (NCBI): domain Eukaryota; kingdom Metazoa; phylum Chordata; class Mammalia; order Artiodactyla; family Bovidae; genus Bubalus; species Bubalus kerabau. The sequence goes on from NC_073630.1 coordinate 113,671,466, forward strand.
CATCACGTTTCCTTTTCTCTTTTTTTCCAAACAGCATCTATTTCCAAGCCCTTTCCCCCATTCATTCTTCAGTCCTAGAATTTAAACTCTCAAAAGTATTTACATTTAAATGGAGTGCTGAGGCCTTTTGGTGTTTGAAAAAAGCTTTTGAGATTTTTTTAATGAACTTCTAAGAGGTACTTGGATTGAAGCATTGCCAAGAGTAGGTCTATTCGGAACAATGGGAAGCCTGGGTTCAATTTAGAACTAGCCGGTCATCAATTCAGGACAAATTAGAGCCTTCAGAACTCTGCAATTGTTCCTGCTCCTTAGCCTTACGTTCAAGACCTTTGCCAATCGGTTCCTGCTTACTTTGTCAAGGTCGTCTCTGACCTGACAGGAGTCACAGCAGCCTTCCTGCTACTCCTCAGATGTTTCTGCTTTCCTATGATCTTTCCTCCTCTCTTCATCAATTGCCTTTTCAAAATTCATGGGCTAAGTTCAATATCACCTCCATCATGAAATTTCTCTTTGCTGCACATGGGTGGTTTAGGGAAAAGTGTATATATTACTCCCCAGAAATTTCTAATTCTATAGCTTATACAAGCCCTCAGAAGTTACATAACTAAGACACATATAATACAGCTCTATTTTAGGTAAGATAAAACATCATTTATTTTGTATAACTTCTGTGTAAACAAAGTCATACGTAGTTACTTATTTATGTTGGAGTCTGATTTACAATGTTTTTTTACTCTCTTCTGTACAGTGAAGTGAATCAGCTACACACATATATAAAATATATCCACTCATTTTTAGATTCTTTTCCCATACAGGTCATTACAGAGTGTTGAGTAAATTCAAAGTCATGTTTATAAAGTTCTCCGGATATAATAAGTATCTCCATAGCTCTGGAAATTGGGTAAAGTTATTTACCCCATCACTGCCCCCAGAATTTCCATTCCTGAAAAGCAATCTTCAAGAGATTGTAATACAGGTTAAATGAGGAAATCTATGTAAAAATCTTAAGAGAAATATCTGGCAGATAATAGCAGTTCATTAAAAAATTTTAACAATCCTTATTAACCAATGTTCTCTTCCTGGCTCTATCTGTGTGTGCTCAGTCGCTAAAAGTCTTGTTCAACTCTGCCTCCCATAGCTCAGCAGGCTCCTCTGACCATGGTATTTCCCAGGTAAGACTACTAGAGGGGGTTGCCATTTCCTGCTTGAGGCGATCTTCCTGGCCCAGGGATCAAACCCACATCTCCTGTGTCTCCTACATTGCCAGGCGATTCTTTACCCACTGAGCCATCTGGGAAGCTCGCCTGGTTCTGTGCTTATTTGAATAAGCTCTTAATGGCAGTATTTAGTGCACCTGTGTTCAGGTTCTTCCCCAAACACCACATTCTATTTGATAACAAGAACCATATGAACACAAAGCCCAAGATCATGTGTGGTGCGTTATAAGCGTTTAATACACTGTTCATACAGTACAGTCAAACTAAACCCAGAAAAAATATAAGTCCTCTGCTATTTTAATGGCTCCATATTGTTATCTGACAACATGAACAAATAGATGTACCAAAGGATGTGATTGATGAAGTCAGTTTGACTTTCAAATAAACCTCATTCTCACTTAGCTCTCACTCTGTTGCTTCTTTTGGAAAATGAAAAAAGATCAATGTTTCTCCCAAATAACATGATGATTCCTTTGACTTTTGGCTGCTTTATTTTTTCTTTGGAAGGCAGACCACAATAGGGTGCATGTTATGGGCAGATGACATTTCTTTTTGTAATTTAGATGAAAGGACTGTGAAATATTGGTATTTGGTTGAGCATACTGGGCTGTTCCAAACAAAGACTTTTGATCCTGAGTGTAGACCTGCCAGGACTCTATATTTCAGATTGACGGATGATCTTTCCAGCATCGTATTTTCATTATTTTCTACTTTCCTGTTCTATGTGTCAAACCACCATTAAATCACAGATACTAAATGCTGAATAAAATAAAACATCTATGAATTAGAAATGAGTCCTTTCATTTCCTTAATGCAGCTCTCTCATCCCATGCTGCATTTTACATCATTCATCTGGTTTTCCCAGTCTCCTGGTATATCCTTCTTTTTGAACTTTCGGTTCCTCACATTTTAATGAAGTCAGTGTGAGGGAACAAAATGACTTTGAGCTGAATGTTAAAGGACCTGACCATAGTCTCAGATTTGCTTCAGCTAGTGTTGTGCCTTGAGAATCCCTTTTCTCATCTTTCAATAAGAAAAATGTACAACATGGTCTTTAAGTCATTGAAACTCTATGATTTCTGATTTTTATCTAGAGCTCTGCCCCTTGATAATCTATTTTGAAAAAATGGATCCTTTCCCCACCTTAAAAAAAAATTCATGTTGACCAGTATTTTAATTATGTCTCCTTTTGTTTACTTTCTACTGAGGGCTGCTTTGAAAATTAATAAAATAATCTGCAGTAAATATTCTAGCATAATTTACCTTCTTTTCTAGTTCTAGTTAAGTTTTGCCTTCTCTACTTCCTCTACATCATACTTATTTTTATTATTCTTTTATTCTGAAGTCCTTTTTGATTCTCCCAATATTTCACAACCTCAAATTTAATTCATTAGCAAATTTTTTTATAAATTTATTAAAGTACATGGCTACCATGGGCCAAGACTGGGTTATTTTGCTGTTTTGAGTGTTGAATAAATAAAATTCCCATTCTCTGCCTGAGCTTGAAATTAGTTGAGATGTAGATTAAAGAAGATGAGATGAAGATAAGTATAGCCCGTTGAAGCTGTTGGAAGATGCTACATTTCAGTTCAATTCAGTTCAGTCGCTCAGTCGTGTCCGACTGTTTGCAACCCCATGAATCACAGCATGCCAGGCCTCCCTGTCCATCACCAACTCCCAGAGTTCACTCAAACTCATGTCCATCGAGTTGGTGATGCCATCCAGCCATCTCATCCTCTGTCATCCCCTTTTCCTCCTGCCCCCAATCCCTCCCAACGTCAGAGTCTTTTCCAATGAGTCAACTCTTCACATGAGGTGGCCAAAGTATTGGAGTTTCAGCTTTATCATCATTCCTTCCAAAGAACACTCAGGGCAGATCTCCTTCAGAATGGACTGGTTGGATCTCCTTGCAGTCCAAGGGACTCTCAAGAGTCTTCTTCAACACCACAGTTCAAAAGCATCAATTCTTTGGCGCTCAGCTTTCTTCACAGTCCGACTCTCACATCCCTACATGACCACTGGAAAAACCATAGCCTTGACTAAACAAACCTTTGTTGGAAAAGTAATGTCTCTGCTTTTCAATATGCTATCTAGGTTGGTCATAACTTTTCTTCCAAGGAGTAAGTGTCTTTTAATTTCATGGCTGCAGTCACTACCTGCAGTGATTTTGGAGCCCAAAAAGATAAAGTCTGACACTGTCTCCACTGTTTCCCATCTATTTCCCATGAAATGATGGGACCAGATGCCATGATCTTTGTTTTCTGAATGTTGAGCTTTAAGCCAACTTTTTCACTCTCCTCTTTCACTTTCATCAAGAGGCTTTTTAGTTCCTCTTCACTTTCTGCCATAAGGGTGGTGTCATCTGCATATCTGAGGTTATTGATATTTCTCCTGGCAATCTTGATTCCAGCTTGTGCTTCTTCCAGCCCAACGTTTCTCATGATGTACTCTGCATATAAGTTAAATAGTGCATTTAGTCCATCCCAAATTCCCAAAGCAGGATAGTGGTATTTCTCCCAGTTATTCTCCCAAATATCTTATTTAGCCAGGTCTCTTCCCTGTTCCCTACAGAATATGCATGAGAGTAGAAAGGTGAATGGGCACGAGAGAGGCCAGAGTGTTACTGATGTAGGTTCTACCTCAGTGCAACATGAGTGTGTGGATTCTAGTGTCTACCAACACAAGGGCCTGGGGACTTCGCAGTAAGTCACCCATGAGCATCTTTTTTGTGGAATTTATAGTTTGCATAAAGAATATAGAGTTTGAAACATAGTCAGAAATGTGTAAGTGTGTGATGCAGAAATATGCTAGGGAATGTAAGACAGGGAAGCTTACCTCCCTCCAGGGAGTCAAAGAAAGCTTCTCTTAGGAACTGATGCATGAACAGAAGCCAAGAAGCTCACTGATGGGATGAGAAGAGGGTTCCAGGCAATGGGAAATGCAGAAGAAAACTTGTGGCACCTTTGGAGAACTGGAGTGAAAACAGGGTCTGGACCAAAAGTGTGAATGGCACCAGATGAGGAGGAAGGGAAGGGCTGAGCCCCAGTTATGCAAGCTAGAGCTTAGACTGTATCCTAAATTACAGCAAGAAGACTCAGAGATTCTGAGCATCTGTAGAAATCCAAGGAAAGATGTCCAGTCATCAACTGGGTGATCAGGATATCTGAAGAGAGGACCACTCAGAAAAGAAACACAGTTGTCTAGTGAATAAGTGTTGAAAGACTAGAAAAGTCTTTGCTTGATCCCCAGAAACTCCAACATTTAATGACTGGGCAAATAAAGCTAGAGAGTTAAGACCAAAATGAGAAACCAGAAAAACAAAAACAAAAACAGAGTGTTTGGAGATGGAAGACACCGCCACTGTCTAATGCTACCAAAGAGGTCAAGCAGGATGAGGACTGAAACAAGCCAACAAGCCCACTTTAACCTGTACTCATTTTTCTTTCTGCCTACAACAGGGAAGAGAGAGATACTATTACATTTTTCCCCCTTTTTTTCTATACTTCATGTCTTCATTGCTCATTTGTTGATTCATCCTAAAATATTTTGGGAGAAAATGTTTTTCTAGAAACACTCCTAAAGGCATTTCAGCTTTGGTTCCATCATGTTGACTGCTCTACTGAAACTCCTTCAGCTAATGTTGCCAGAAATATTTCCTAAGGGAAGTTATGAGTTAATAGCGGAAATGTCAACTATTTTCAGTTTTGTGTTTTTTTAATTTTTTGTAAAGTAGAAGAAAGTGTTATCTACTAAGAGTGAAGGGAGAAGAAGAGGGATTTGACCTTACAACAGTGAAAGGGTAGGATAACTAGAAATACATATTTAAATATTTGGGGGCAGATTATTTTTACCTCCATATGGCCATTTCTTTTGAATATTGAAATATGTGGATGTTTCAATAAAAGTGAAAATGATTCTAGCAGAGAAACCTTCATCAGAATCAGGTTTATATATTGATGAGATTTTCTTCTCCTCGTCTTTTCTTGTTTTTTCATTTCCTCCTTCTCTCTTTTCTTGTACTTTCTTCTGTCTTCTTTTGTCCTGCCTTCTCTTCTCTCACACTCCTTCTTCCTCATCTTTCCTCATTTCCCCCTCCTTCATAGCTGGTGGATTATGAGGCATACCCAGGGAATTAAGCTGCAGCTGGATAGACCTAATATTGAGGAACTGTTTATTAGCTTCTCTGCTGGGGCTTGGAACACTTGCCCTTCAAGAGTGCACCTACTGGAGCTCTTGCAGCGCCGTTTTCTCCAGGTCAGTGCCATCTCCCTGGTGTCCGCTCTCTCTATTATCTTCTTTGATACTGTTCATTTGAGGAGTTGGGCTCATTCCTATCATTACATCATTTCTCTTTTGATCCTCTTTCCTTTCTTCTAGGTTTCTCTTTTAATATTCCTTTGGGGCTTTACAACACTATCTTTCCCCCTCTACAATCTCCTCCAGACCCAGAATCGTTCTAACTCTTGCCTTTTTACAAATGTCTAATCTGCCCCAACAGCATATAATACAATAGAGGGACAGAGACCAATAAGACAGGAACCTTGACGTCAGTAAGGATACCATAAGAGTGTGTGAGCAGGGGAGGGGGTAGGCGGATGGGACCATGCAGAATCCTATAAATGCAGAAATGGGCAAACTCACGAAATAACAGGATAGTGCAAAAGGAAGAAGCCATTAGAACTGCTTTTTAATATCAAAGAAGAGTTCACTGAAGAGAAAGACCTTTATTTAGATGAATAAATGTAGAAATGGAAAGAAGGGAATCTCAGATAGTGTCTAGCATCAGCAAAGGCACAGAGACACATCATTTAATGACATTTTTGAGGGGGAATTTAAGTTTTTAAGTACAATGAAGCAAACAGGTGATCACTGGGGGAAGGGCCTAGATGTTGGGGAGCATAATGTGAGATTGGTAAACATGGTTCCCAAGACTGTGCTATGTGATGCTAAGACATTTGGATAGCCTGGGAAATCTCAACTTCACATTTTTAAGGGAGGATGTCAACATGAAAAAAAATAAGATCAAGGCTTCTGATCCCATCACTTCAAGGCAAATAGAAGGAGAAAAAGTGGAAGCAGGGACAGATTTTCTTTTCCTGGGCTTCAAAATCATTCCAGACAGTGACTGCAGCTGTGAAATGAAAAGACACTTGCTTCTTGGAAAGAAAGTTATGACAAACATAGATAGTATATTAAAAACCAGAGATATCAGTTTGCTGACAGAAGTCTGTATAGTCAAAGCTTTGTTTTTTTTCCAGTAGTCATGCACAGATATAAGAGTTGGACCATAAATAAAGCTGAACACCAAAGAGTTGATGTTTTTGAACTGTGGTGTTGGAGAAGACTCTTGAGAGTCACTTGGGCTGCAAAAAGATCAAACCAGTCAATCCTAAAGGAAATCAACTCTGAACATTCATTGGAAGGACTGATGCTGAAGCTGAAGCTCCAATACTTTGGCCACCTGATGCAAAGATCTGACTCATTGGAAAAAACCCTGTAGTTGGGGAAAAACTGAGGGCAAGAGGAGAAGGGGGAAGCAGAGGATGAGATGGTTAGAAAGCATCATTGACTTAATGGACATGAATTTGTGCAAACTTGGGGAGTTAGTGAAGGACAGAAGAGCCTGGTGTGCTGCAGTCCATGGGGTCGCAAAGAGTCAGACATGGTTTAGTGACTGAACAACAGTAACAACAACAAAATGGAAGACACATCACATATGGAGATGCTAGTCATTCTCTTAACCTCACTGGGTGATCTTAGATGAGCAAATAACTGTGATACAGAGAACGGAATAGGAAACCTGTTCTAAAACAACATAGACACCTTTAAAGGATCTGCCTTTCCACATAAAGATCCATGACAAATACCTTCAACCTGTGTTGATTCATAGACTTCATTCTTTCTATTTGAAAGGAGATGGGAGGTTGCAAATAATAAACAAGTTTTAAATGGCAAGTCATAATCACACAATGGAATATTTGTGTGTGTGCCTGCTAAGTAGCGTCAGTCATGTCTGACTCTTTGCAACCTATGGATTGTAGCCTGCCAGACTCCTCTGTCCTTGGATTCTCCAGGCAAGAACACTGGAGTGGGTTTCCATGGGTTTCCTGGAGGTTTTCTCCTCCAGGAGATCTTTCCGATCAGGGATCGAACCCTTATGTCTTATGTCTCCCGCATTGACAGGCAGGTTCTTTACCACCAACGCTACCTGGGAAGCCCAAGTCAGCTATACATATACCTCAGTTCAGTCACTCAGTCACGTCTGACTCTTTAAGACCCCATGGACTGCAGCACACCAGGCTTCCCTGTCCATCACCAACTCCCTGAGTTTACTCAAACTCATGTCCATAGAGTCGGTGATGCCATCCAATCATCTCATCCTCTGTCATCCCCTTTTCCTCCCACCATCAATCTTTCCCAGCATCAGGGTCTTTTCAAATGAGTCAGTTCTTTGTATCAGGTGGCCAAAGTATTGGAGTTTCAGCTTCAGCATCAGTCCTTCCAAAGAATATTTAGGACTGATTTCCTTTTGGATGGACTGGCTTGATCTTGCAGTCCAAGGGACTCTCAAGAGTCTCCAACACCATAGTTTGAAAGAATCAAAAAGTATCAAAAGAATATTGATAATCACACAAATAACTAAATGATAAGAATTGCGTTTCCTGGAATCTTCACAGAGTTTGGTTAACTCATTGAATTTAATGAATCATTCACTATACATAAGTTGGGTAGTTTGCACCTTTTTTTTTTTTTTTCCTCAGCAACTGAAAAGCCAGATCTGAGTAGAATGAGGAGCTGAGCAGAGAAAATTCCTGAGTCTCTCTTTCTCCAGCTTTTGTATATTGTGTTAAGAAGTCTGCAATCTTTATTTCAGCTCGCCTCAGGAGAAATCATAAGCCTTCCAAACAGAGACAGATTCCATTTCTCTGTAAGTATCTGATAAAAGGAAGTTGGAAATTTCCTAGGCCTTGGATTGCTTTAAATCTCAAATTGAGTCACATGTCAAGAACTAATGCCTTACTTCCTTTGACCATCCTGTTCTTGTTTTTCTTACATGATTTTAGATCTAAGACTTGAGAAACAAAGATGCTGTCAAGTTTATAGAAGATCACACGTCACCTAGTTTTAAAAGAACAACTTTTAATTGGCTTTTGATTCCTCAAAAACAGCTTTGGTTTGGCAATTCCTCTAAGGAATGCTAGATGCCTTAGTTCAACTCACGGAGTTTGTGAGAAAGGAAACAAAGCATCACGAGTTTTGAGAGTGAGCACTGGCTCATGCGACAGGAGAAGTGGGTTCTACTCTTAACCTTGCCTTATCTGTGTGACTTTTGATAAATTGCTTTTTGTTCCTGGACCTCAGTTGCCTTATATATAAGATCAATGTTTGCTTTAAATATTCTTTATGGCCTTTGCTATGCTGCCATTCTGTGACTCTAAGGATATATATAGAGAGAGTAAGTCCGCTACATATGAATGAGATTTGTTCCAAGAGCCTAGTTTGTAAGTTCAACAAAGTTAGCCTAGGCACCCAAATAACACAGCTGGCTATTGAGTTATGTACTGTAATAGGTGGTTTATATATATATATATATATACACACACACACACACACACACATTATTTTTTGTACAAATAATGTGTATAAAACAAACAAGCACAAAAATAAATAAAACCTTTAAAATCTTACAGTACAGTACCTTGTAAAGTACAATAATACAGTACAAGAGCTGGCATACACAGGCTGGTATCGAGTGAACAGGCAAGAAGAGTTACTGACTGGAGGTGGGAGATGGTAGAAGGATCTTCAGCAACAGGAGATGGAGGGCAAGCTGCAATCTTGCCTGATGTTGATAGAACGTGTGTTGGCATCTTTCAATGTTTACAACTTGAAGGTTCATATGTAAGGGCCTTATTGTACTTCTCTATGCCAATGCCTGGCCTATGAGCCCACATTTTAAGTGCTGACAGTTGACTTTTCTTTTTGTAAAGCAAGTGCCTGACTTAAGTTTTAATTGTCAAGTCAGATTCTTCAAAGAGAGCCATCTAGAATAAGCACACCACCAGCCACTCTTTATGTCTGCAGTTTCCTTTGCTTTAGAGGTCTTGTTGGCTTCAAGAACTGATCATTTGGGCTCCAATTTTTCTCTCCTTCATCTTTAAACTCCAGCTCTTATGTTTTAAGTTCACCAATAGAGTAAGCCTCCAAAACCCTGCATGCTCACCCTTGACCTCAATAAAAGCAGAACCCTAGGCCCGTATGTGTGCTCCCTCTCTCTGTCTCTCCATGTGCTCTCACCGTGTGGATGCAGGTGTGCTATGTAACTTCAAGGTTCTATAAGCAATAAACCCTCATTTTCCCAAAATGTCCTAATACTTATTGCTGAAGGATGTCTTCCTATCATGATAAGAGCCACAAGGGCTGGTCCAGGCACAGCACTGATTATTGATGGCCTGAGACCAACACAGCTCCATGGTAGTGTTATAGGTGATGGCTGTTTAGTCACTAAGCTGTGTCTGACTCTTTGTGACCGCTTGGACAGTATTATACTAATTATTATAACCCCAGTTTTTGCATTAATATTTTATTATTATATCTCTTACAAAAGAAAACCAAAAGGAGGCTTAATAAGGTTGAGTGGTTGTCCAGGGTCACAAATGTAGTAGGTGGCAATGCATGTGTGCTCAGTTATGTCCAACTCTGCAACCCATGAACTACAGCCCACCAGGCTTCTCTGTCCATGGGATTTTCCCAGCAAGAATACTGGAGTAGGTAGACATTTCCTCCTTCAGAGGATCTTCCTGACCCAGGGACCACACCCATGTATCCTGCATTGCAGGTGAATACTTTACCACTGAGTCACCTGGGAATCCCAGTAAGTGGCAGTAGTCTGTTTATAGGAAGTTTTAATGAAACAAGTGGATATTTTTTGTTTAAATAACTACTACTGACTTACCACAAAGTCAGTTAGGAAGATGCCACAGAAACAGAATAATTTATTACCAAAGATCAAGTCAAGTAGACATCAGTTGGCTCCCCATCAGTTATTAAGAGAAAACAGGCTTGCTCAGATGTCATTCTTTTTTTCTCTGAAAGTCTAATACAATTCCCAGGATTCTGTCAAGTCCCAGAGTCTTTTGCTCATTGCTCATTGTCATCTCTCAACTGGTGTGTGTGTTGTCGCTTCAGTCGTGTCCAACTCTTTACGATCCCATGGACTGTAGCCTGCAAAACTCCTCTGTCCATGAGATTCTCCAGGCAAGAATACTGGAGTGGGTTGCCATATCTTCCTCCAGGGGAATCTTCCGGACCCAGAGAATGAACCTGAGTCTCTTAAGCCTCCTGCATTGGCAGGTGGGTTCTTTACCACTAGCACCACCTGCTGAAACTCCCTCAACTCGTACCCTATTCTTTTTAGCCTCTTAGAAATTACTTTTGGCATACAAAAAGCTGTACTTATTTAATGTACGTAATCTGATGTATTTGAAGACAGATACACACCCATGAAATCATCACCACATTCTGTGCCATAAACATATCCAATACCTTCAAATATTTTATCCCATCTTCTTCATTTAATATTTTTTTGTAAATTAATTTATTTATTTTAATTGGAGGCTAACTACTTTACAATATTGCAGTGTTTTTTTGCCATACATTCACATGAATTAGTCACAGGTATACTGTGTCCCCATCCTGAACGCCCCTTCCACCTCCCTCTCCATCCCATCCCTCAGGGTCATCCCAGTGCACCAGCCCTGAGCACCCTGTCTCATGCATCGAAGCTGGACTGGCAATCTGTTTCACATATGATAATATACACGTTTCAATGCTATTCTCACAAATCATCCCACCCTCACCTTCTCCCACAGAGTCCAAAAGTCTGTTCTTTACATCTGTGTCTCTTTTGCCGTCTCGCATATAGGGTCATCATTACCATCTTTCTAAATTCCATATATATGCATTAATATATCGTATTGCTGTTTTTCTTTCTGACTTACTTCACTCTGTATAATAGGCTCCAGTTTCTTCCACCTCATTAGAACTGATTCAAAAGCATATGATACAAGCACACCATTAGATTTACCCTCTCAGCAAAATTGTATGTATACAATGCAGCGCTGTTAACTACAGGCCCTGTGTTTACAAATCTCTAGGTCTTATTTATCTTGCTTAACTGAATCTGTATATCCTCTGATCAACAGCTGTTTTCTGTCTTTGTCCGAGTTAGCCTCAGTCATAGAACATTGCTTCTTTGCTTAGATTTTCCCAAAGTACCATTTACAGAAGGCATTCGTGTGGAGGAGAATTTTACAGGAGATTTGAGTTCAATGGCAGACATGTGGAGCTGTGCAAGAGGAGAGCAGAACTCACAGCTGAATGCCAATGGTTAAATAGTACTCTTACTTAAAAGCTCCTTCACTCACACCTGCCACGGGTAGTTCTCAATTCTTTATTCCTTCCTTCCTCTCCTGCCTCCCTCTCCCCTTTCTTTCTTTTTTTCTTTTCTTCCCCTGCCTTCAGAGTTTCATCTTCGTTTCTTTCTCCACCTTCCTTCTTTTACACTCAAGAATTCCTTGGCAGCTCTGATGCAAGGTATTTTATTGATCTCTGTATTTCACTCTGGCACATTTTGATTTGTCCCCAAACATTCCAATTAAGGTGAGCTCTAATTATAAGAGAGTTTGTTCCCCATGAGTGGAATCCAATCAACCTCGATTACTGTGGGTTTGCTCCTTTTTACCTCTCTTTTCACTGTCTTCACCTTCTTCCTTCCTCTTTTACCATGCTTTAAGTAGATATAAATGTATGAAGATGTATATTTCTTGGGGAAAAATCAATACTGTCCTTTGATAACTGCCTTGAGATTGTGTTTCTTTTTTTCCCCTACCCTTCGATCCATGAAGTTGAGCTTTGATGTCTGTGGCTGAATCTAAGACCTCATCATTCATCAAGTCAGAATGAAAATAGGCTTATAAAAATCACACAACTGCCTTGTGAACTGCAGTTCTGTCAAGCCAATGTGGCTCACCTGTCAGGTTTAATATGGCAGGCTGAGATAGGTCTGTCCTTTGATTTCATGCTGCCTCTGGTAAGAATGACAGTGACATTATATTTTCAGTTTGTATGTATATTATGAGGAAATATCAGCCTTCACCCAACTCACCTACTTGTGTCTTTGACCTTTCCTGCCTTCTAGTCGTTCCTACCTTCTGGCACTGAATAAGTCCTCATGGGGCACAACCATGATTTTTCCACTTCTGAACTCATGAATTTTCCATAACTCAGCTTCTAAACATGGAGCCAGAGGACTTGGCATTGTATCTTGACTTCTCATCCAGGATTCTGTGACTTTGGGTAAATCACTTCCATCACTGAATTTTTATGTCCATTTCTTTAAAATGAAAGTGAAAGTGTGAGTCGCTCAGTTGTGTCCGATTCTTTGCAGCCCCATGGACTGTGTCTTGCCAGACTTCTCTGTCCATGGAATTCTCCAGGTAAGAATGCTGTGGGTATCCAGGCAAGAGAGCGGATAGCCATCCCCTTCTCCAGGGGATCTTCCTGACCCAGGGATCAATTCTGGGTCTCCCACATTTCAGGCAGATTCTTTATTGTCTGAGACACAAGGAAAGGATGAATTGGCAACACTGACTCAATGGACATGAGCAAATTCCAGGAGGTAGTGAAGGACAGGGAAGCCTGGCTTGCTGCAGTCCATGAGGTCACAAAGACTCATCCATGACTTAGTGACTTAATAAAAATAATTTTTAGAATGGGCACATTCTCGGACTGTCAGAGGTTTATTGTGAAGATCCACTTTTGAAATATGTTCAAGAGCTTATAAACGCAAACAAATTATGCAATGTAAGTTGTAATTCTCACAGGATGAAACAACTCTCTGAGTCTTTTGTTTGAAGCTTAAATTATGTATCTACTCATATCTTAAACTTTTTATCATCTTACATTCAAAGCGAAAAGTTTGAGCAGAGGACAGAGCACTGGAAAGTATACTTTAGAGTGCAATTTACAATGATCTATTACAGTGGATCCTGTGTTTCCTGAGCTATATGACCTTGGAAGAGACAGCCAATGTTACTAAGTGTACATCTCAACACCAATAAAGTGCTTACTTCTATAAACATACCTACATTCCAGTATTATCTGTTAAGTTATATAGAATAATGGTAAATAATTAAAGTCTATCAAACAAAAAATCAAATTTATATTCCTTTAGAGGGTCCCACTGTGCCTAGCAAATTCTTAGATACATAGTAACTTCAAAAACTCCATAAATCCGATGCAAGAATTCACTCTTTTCTTGCCACAGCACTGTTCTTAGCTTCAGTGGATAGTCTCAAACTCCTACCTCTAGAAACATTTATGACATTTTCCACACTTCCTTCTCCTTCTTCATATACTTTCAGTCACCAAATCCTGTTGATTCTACTGACTCAGTATCTTTGGAATCCCCCTGCTCTTTACTGCTACCTCTTTTTATTAGATCTTCAAAACTTCTTTTCTGATTGACTTCACCACACTTCTTTCTGGTCTTTCCTATTTAAATTTATTTTCATTGTGTTATGCCACCTATCACCTGGTTATTGAAGTTACCATTTTCATATAGAAATCTAATGTGACTTTTTCCTACTTTGGATGTACTGTGCTGTTGCTTGAGTTTGAAACCAAACTGTCTGAGATTCTGCCACTTTTTATCTCTGTGGCCTCAGTGGAATTATCTCCATTCATCAATTTCTTTCTGTGGTGATTGTGAGTGTGTGCCTTTCAGATCTCCGACTGCATGGGGGCTCAGAGGGACTGATAGCCCTGGATGTCGCACTCTGAAATACAGAGTGTCATGCTTTCCACAGGCTCCACCGAAAAGTGACTGAAAACAGAAGGGCTACTGAAGCAGGCATATTTCTGGGGTACACAGCATTCCTCTGAAAGTGCTGTCTGGTCTGAAAACATCCCACTGGCTTTGCGGAACATCCTCAGATTCACCAGAGTGTTAAACTCTTTCCCTCAGTATTTCTTCCTTCCTTTTCCTCTTCACAAAGGCTAGTCCTGCATTGTGGTCTGTGCAGCTCCGCCAACCTTCACTGATCCGTTTCCTTTTCCCTCACAGATATTTCCTGTAATGAACTTCTTACATATTGAATTCTGTCTTGATATTTTGCTTCTTAGAGGATCTAGACTAATTCACTTCATCTGTAAAATAAATGTAACAGTAGTGTCTCCTTCATAGGAATATGATGAGTATCAAATATCATATGGATATAAAACACTATAAAATAGCTTGCTGCTATTATGATCATTATTTTCTACTTATTTAACATAGCATACTGTATCATGTATCAGTTATATATACACATATACACTCCTCTGCCAAAAAGAGAATTCCTTTTATTCCAGTCATGCAGAGTAACAACTTATCCATCAGGCCAAGCTCTTTACTCATCATCTATGTCATGCCTTCTTTAGCTCATCTTTTTGTTGTTGCTGGTTTCCTCTACCCTGGATATATCACTCTCCTACTACTTATATTAGCACCAATCCCATTGTTTGGCCACTAATTAATGTGGCTACCTCTAGACTCTGAGTTCTTTAATGGTTTGTGTTTTGTCATACCTACTTGTGGTGTTGATAGTACTGTGCACATTTTAGAGGCTAACATAGTAGGTTTTAAGCAATACATTGAGCAAATGGATGCCTGTAAAAATGTATCATGTTGATTTGGTAGCAATGTAAGGGATAAAAGAAGCCATGATATCACTCATGCTGTGACATCTGGTTTCCTTTGTTTGACTAAAATCTGTTACACGTGGAACTTCTTAAATTTTTCAGTATCAACCAAGTTAAATAGCTGTCCTTGGTTTTAGTAGAAAGGCACCTTAATAAAAAATAGATGCTATTCCTCCATAAATCACTTTGTCCTTCTACAAGTTTCTTCAGGCTCTAACAAGTTATAATTCTAAGTCAAAGTCAAGCAAAAGCTGCTGAAAACTCAACATTAGTCTTAGTTTCATATTTTTATCTTGAGCCTTCAACAAGGAGTTTAATACAGGCTCGAGAGGATAAGGCTGTAGCAACGTAGCTCCTTCACTTCTATCCCAATCTTTGCCCCATATTCCTGTCCAGTTGATTCTATTTTAGTGTGCATTTATACTCCAAATTCTTATATGAGAACTAGTAAATGAGTAATTGGAAGGAGGTGAGGTCAGAGAGATAACAGAGCTAAATTGAGAACATTTTAAAGATCCTGGATTGTACCCCATGTGCGATAAAGAGATGTTGAAAGCCTGTTTTCAAGGTTTCCAGGTACACACCTAGAATCACAAACTTTTATGTTCCTCAGTAAAATGAACACGTGGATCTAGGAACCAGTGGGTAGAAGCAGGCATGGCACTTTAACTATCACTCCCAGTGATCCACTTGGAGAATTTAAGCTTCCTTTTCCTGCAACTGTACACCCTGCAATGGTATGGATTCTAATTCGTAAAGTGGGAACATTTCCACAAGCGGACAAAACAAGAGTTTTACGTTGAACTATGGTTTGTGCCCCGGAGAAGGCAATGGGCACACCACTCCAGTACTCTTGCCTGGAAAATCCCATGGATGGAGGAGCCTGGTGGGCTGCAGTCCATGGGGTCGCGAAGAGTCGAACACGACTGAGCGACTTCCCTTTCACTTTTCACTTTCATGCATTGGAGGAGGAAATGGCAACCCACTCCAGTGTTCTTGCCTGGAGAATCCCAGGGACGGCAGAGCCTGGTGGGCTGCCGTCTATGGAGTCGCACAGAGTCGGACGCGACTGAAGCGACTTAGCAGATGGTTTGTGCCCAGGAGCTTCAGGTTTCTTGCATCCAGGGACAGCAGATAAGAGGGCTATACAGTCCATGGAATTCTCTAGGACAGAAGGCTGGAGTGGGTCGCCTTTTCCTTCTCCAACAGAGATGGTAGCTGAAGGAAAGGGGATGCAGATTGAAGAAAGGAAGATGGAGATGAGTATTAGTTGTGGCCCCAAGACTAATTACCTAGACAAGAATTGTAGGTTTTCTCACTAACATCTCTCTTTTAAATTCTCTCTCAGGAATCCAGGAGGAGTTACCCCTCCACCATTCAGTGGATATGACTGTACTTTGGGAAATGCTGATGCATCATACAGACCTTCCTTCAAAGAAGGACTTACTGCCTTACTCCTGGACGTGCTGTAAGTACATAGCTTTCAATGTCTGAAACTGTGGAGGTGGTGGTTTAGTTGCTAAGTTGTGCCTGACTCTTGTGACCCCACAGACTGTAGCCTGCGAGGCTCCTCCATCCATGGGATTCTCTAGGCAAGAATACTGGAGTGGGTTGCCATCTCCTTCTCCAGGGGTTCAAAACTATAGGTCTTGCCTTACCAGGCCCATCTTTCTCAAAGGAATGCTTTTCCCAGAGAAGCCCATTTTAATGGCTGATTGAGATGGAAGAATAATGGTCCAGATACTTTGGTCCAATGTGGGGCAGTTCTAATAGGATATTGTATACCCAGAGTTTCCTGTGTGCTGAGTAGAGTTTATCAAAACCATATCTCAGCTGTACATCTCCCTCTGCCTGATCCTGCTTCCCTTCTCTTTCTACAGGCGTTGGTCACAAGGGCTTCTATAACAAATATTCCGCTTGATAAACTTTGTCTGAATCTGTTTATCAAGAAGCACAACCTGTGATAGACCAACAGGTGATTTCTCTTTCATGAATGGCCTTTTTTTTTGTTTTCTGATAACCACTTATTGGTATCAATATCCAAATCTTAGAGGCACATGGGTGAATTGGGGCTGGAGATAGCTCAGTTGGCCCAGCCTAAATATCTAGAAAACATGAGACTCTCTGGGGCTAATTTTAGAGGGGTGGAGAGAAAGAAAGGCGAAAAAGAAGAGGAGATGAGTCAGAAAATGGTATAAGGCTGGGACTACATGGGGTGGAGCAAGTCACTAAAAAAAATTCGGGTGGTGATGTGGTCAAAATAATGATTTTTAGTAGAAGAATATCTGACAAATATTGTGTATTTACACAATGTAAATACACATTTACATTGTATGGTTTATCTGAAATAAGTTGTTCCTTCATCTTTGTGTTTGCATGCTGTTTCTTCAGTTCTGTCCTTCATCTTCAATATCCTGTAAAAGTCTGTCATATAAAGAAGCTTTACATGATAATTGTGGGGAGACTGAATCATGCCCGGATTAGTATCGTATAGAGCAGGGAGCAAGCTGATCCATTAATGTATCAAATTCATTGGAATTGGGAACTCAGAGTCATAGGGGACTGGGGTGACACAAACTCTAGGAGTCGGGATTGAATCACATCTAAATCTTAAGCAGTATTTGGTTTATATCTATTCACTTATTTGTTTTATCCTCTGATTGTGCTTTCTTACAGTGGTTCCCCTCATGCAACATAATGGCATATTCATAAATAACACTTCTGAGATGTTTGTGGAATAAATGTATATGGATATACATTAGTATACTTGGTTGTACAAGTATCTTTCTTCCTACTCAACTATGAACCTCAGTGAATCTGAGTCATTTATTTTTTTATTACCCAAAGTGCCTAAAACAATGCTTGGCTCACAGTAAATCAGTTACTTGTTGAGAAGAATTCCTGAACGCTGAATGTCATCTCAAAGCAAGACACTGATGCCAGCTATCAATTGACTGCCTCTCAGCTCGTCATCCACCCTTCATCGTCTACTCTATGATGATAGAGATGACTTCTGTGAATGTTCCTTCTTTGCTGCCTGGCACAATGCCCAGTTCTGTTAGTAGAGGGCACTGGGAAGGCACTGCAGGAGGAAGAGTTGCTTCTTGGCTCTGGTGTGCTCACTTATCAGGATCTAATTTTGCACTGACGTACCCAGCACCTGGTCCCTACCGCATGCACAGCTTCTCAGGCCCTGGCTCCTGTAGTGCATACTGGGCAAGCCCACCCGGTGGCCAGCAGCTTCCCTCAGCAGCTGCTCTTCATCATATACCCTGATCAAGTGAGGCTTATCCCAGAAATGCAAGAACTCTTCAACATATGTAAATCAATCAATGTGATAAACCGCATTAACAAACTGAAGAATAAAAACCATATGATTATCTCAGTTGATGCAGAAAATGCTTTTGACAAAATTCAGCATCCATTTATGATAAAAAAAAATTTCTGGGAAGTGGGCATAGAGGAAACATACTTCAGTGTAATAAAGGCTATATGACAAGTCCACAGGAAACATCATTCTCAACAATGGAAAGCATCTCCTTCCTCTAAGATCAGGGATAAGACAAAGGTGTCCATTCTCTCCACTTTCATTCAACATAGTTTTGGAAGTCCTAGCCATGGTAATCAGAGAAGGAAAATGAAATAAAAGTAACCTTGGGTAGGTTTATAGTTGAATGCCTCCAATGAGATACCTACTTGTGAACCATCTTTCTCAGGACCTTCAAAGATGGCTTTCTAGCAAGTTTTAGAAGAGGGATTTTCAGAAATTTCCCCTGGCATGGCAGTACAGAGATGTCTCTGTCATCTAGTGAGTTGCTGGCATGCCCTTTCTGAGAAAGTCTGGATCTCAGCCCTGAGGGTCTTCTGTCTCAGTCCTAGAGACACCAGTTGGTCTTTATACTTGAAATTCCTGTATTCTTTAGCATTCACTCTTCTTATTGCTGGGCTTCCCAGCTGTTGCTAGTGGTAAAGAATCTGACTGCAATTCAGGAGCTGCAGGAGCTGTGGGTTTGATCCCTGGGTCAGGAAGATTGCCTGGAGGAGGAACTGGCAACCCACTCCAGTATTTTTGCTGGAAAATCCCATGGAGAGAGGAGTCTGGCAGACTACAGTCCATAGGGTTGCATAGAGTTGGACACAACTGACTTAATACACACACATGCTCCTTATTGTCAGTATGTAATTATTTCAAACCCCTTTTATAGTGAGATTCTTTATATTAAACTTTACCCTTTACCCTAAGTCACTGTGAGATTTCTGTCTCCTGATTAGATACTGACTATATAGTAACAAACTCAAGACAACTCTGAATGGAAAATTCACTTTTCCACATATTTATAAATTTCAGATATTTTTCACAGGGTCCACAGAATTCAGCAAACTTAAAATCTAGAGGAAATTCAGATTAATGCACTGTTCTCTAAAGTAGTAATAGAATTCATAGATCAGTTATCCAGAAATATAGGCATGTATGTCAAATGTATTAAAAGATGTGAATACTAGGTACAAAGAAATAGATTTTGGTTTTGGTTTTGGTTTTAGCTATGACACTTTCTCCAGAGAAGGCAATGGCACCCCACTCCAGTACTCTTGCCTGGAAAATCCCACGGACGGAGGAGCCTGGTAGGCTGCAGTCCATGGGGTCGCTAAGAGTCGGACACGACTAAGCGACTTTCCTTTCACTTTTCACTTCATGCATTGGAGAAGGAAATGGCAATCCACTCCAGTGTTCTTGCCTGCAGAATCCCAGGGATGGTGGAGCCTGGTGGGCTGCCGTCTATGGGGTCACACAGAGTAGGACACGACTGAAGCAACTTAGCAGCAGCAGCAGCATGAGACTTTCTCAGAACCTATATCATGCAAATGTGAAATATGAACTTCTGAGGCGTGGATGCCATACCAACAGTTTCCAAAGTCTATTTAGCCACATTCTCTGACCTTAGCATCTTACCAAACATGTGGTTCTCAGATGTGTGCTGAAAAGCTGCCTGTAGGATTGTCTGGTAGGTGGTTCACATATCAGCCTCAGCATCACCTGAGAAATAGTTGGAAATGCAAATTCTAGGGCCCAGCCCATCTTTCTGAATCAGAAGCTCTGACTGTGAAGTCTATCAATCTGTATTTTAAAAATGTCTCTAAGTGATTCTATCTACACCCATAGATATGCACTCAAGTTTGATTCATTGATTTAACTCACTGCTGCTGCTGCTGCTGCTAAGTCACATCAATAGTGTCCGACTCTGTGTGATCCCTTAGATGGCAGCCCACAAGGCTCCTCTGTCCCTGGGATTCTCCAGGCAAGAACACTGGAGTGGGTTACCATTTCCTTCTCCAATGCATGAAAGTGAAAAGTGAAAGTGAAGTCTCTCAGTTGTGTCCGATTCTCTGCAACCCCATGGACTGTAGCCTACGAGGCTCCTCCTTCCATGGGATTTTCCAGGTAAGAGTACTGGAGTGGGTTGCCATTGCCTTCTCCAGATTTAAGTTCAGTTCAGTTCAGTCGCTCAGTCATGTCCGACTCTCTGCAACCCCATGAATCGCAGCACGCCAGGCTTCCCTGCCCATCACCATCTTCCGGAATTCACTCAAACTCACGTCCATCGAGTCGGTGATGCCATCCAGCTATCTCATCCTCTGTCGTCCCCTTCTCCTCTTGACCCCAATCCCTCCCAGCATCAAAGTCTTTTCCAATGAGTCAACTCTTCGCATGAGGTGGCCAAAGTACTGGAGTTTCAGCTTCAGCATCAGTCCTTCCAAAGAAGGACTGATCTCCTTCAGAATGGACTGGTTGGATCTCCTTGCAGTCCAAGGGACTCTCAAGAGTCTTCTCCAACACCACCGTTCAAAAGCATCAATTCTTCAGCACTCAGCCTTCTTCACAGTCCAACTCTCACATCCATACATGACCACTGGAAAAACCATAGCCTTGACTAGATGGACCTTTGTTGGCAAAGTAATGTCTCTGCTTTTCAATATGCTATCTAGGTTGGTCATAACTTTTCTTCCAAGGAGTAAGCGTCTTTTAATTTCATGGCTGCAGTCATCATCTATAGTGATTTTGGAGCCCCCAAAAATAAAGTCTGACACTGTTTCCACTCTTTCCCCATCTATTTCCCATGTAGTCATGGTACCAGATTTAACTCACTACTATTCCTGTATAGTGAGGAAGCACAATCTCAAAAAAAAAAAAAAAAAAAAAAATTCAGATACTTCCTGGTTCAAACAACTTGCAAGAAAAAATAAAAATGTTCTATGTTCAAACAAATTTCCATTTCTGTTTCTTTCTTCTATGTTCACCGTCAGTTGTGACTGCCTCTGAAACCTTCCCTTAATTATTACTTTCCATTCTGTGTGTGTGTGACAGGAAAACAGAAAATGGGCTTGCATGTATTAAAAAGAACAAGCAAACTGTATAAATATAAAACAGCATTTCGGATACAGGAAGCAATTTGCCCCTGAAGTGCTCAAATACTAAAGCATAAACCATTTGCTGGAACATGGTATAGAGGAGTCAAACATCAAATGAATTCTGGACCAGAAGAGATGGTCTTTAAAGGCCATTCATTCATGTGATTTCTCATTTTTATGATTTCATAGTATGATTTTTTTAATTCTTATCAAAAAATTCAAAATGTTCTTGTGAGAATAAAAATGTTTTTAATTGAGATAGAATCCTACTGATCTCTGCCTCCCCCGGCTCTCTCTCCACAAAAACGTATGCTGGTCCAGATGCTTCTTCTTATTTTCCATTTAGGTGGCATTTTCAAATATAGAAAACAATTTTGTAAACTCCCTGCCGTTTCTATTTTGCTTGGGCTCTGCAGAGGCTCAAATAATTTATGGAAAAACAGCACCTGTGTTTTCCCCGGGAATGGCTTTCACAACATTGATGAATTTCAAATAAAGGGCATCTACCTCATTCAAGTTAAATGGAAAGTTCTCTCTACATTTCCAGACATTGATGACAGAACATGCTCCAAAACTATTTTCTCATCCCATAAAAACACAAAACTGTATGTAAATATTTCCTTCCTTTGAGAGAAAGGAAGATGGTAGATTCAAACAATTTTATCAGAGGAAGAAATTCTAGGGTTGATGTTTTTTGAGGATTTATCCAACAAGATTGATTCATTGTTTCATAAAGGCAGAAAAATTTTCTGATATGCTCATTTAACTATTAAATAAATATTAATATTAATTTATTCAATCTCTGCTGTATCTGGAATCATAATAATAAATGAATATATTTTATTGGGATTCACAATGGACATTTGGTTCAACAAGGAGGACTGAACTTAAGCTTATCTCTGCTTTCAGCTCACGTGGGAGCTCTGTGAACTATGGCCTACAGACAGACTATCTGTTTTTATAAATAAAGTTTTATCAAAGCCACAATTATTCATTTACATATTACTTTTTATGGTTTAATAGTCCTACTTTTTTCTTTGTTTCATTTTGAGTAGTTTCTACTGTTATACCTTCCTGTTTACTAATCCTTTCCTATGAAAGGTTTACTCTGTCACTGATCCCATTCATTGATTTTTTCCCCTTCCATTTCACAGATAATCTTTTTCATCTCTAGAAACTATATTTTGATTTAAAAAAATATTTTCCATGTCTCTACTTAACTGATTTAGCTTTCTTTTCTTTAATGTCCTTCTACTTTAAAAAAGAAAAAGTCTATATCGCTCCCAGGTCAGTTTAGATTCATTGGCCTTTATTTTTTCTCATCATGGGTTATAATATTTTGCTTCTTTGGCTTCCTGGTAATTTTTAACTTGGTACAGACATTGTGAATTTTATCTTACTGATGATGGGTATTTTTGAATTCTTTTAAATATTATTGGACTTTGTTCTGGGATGCAATGGGATGCAATTAAACCATCTGAGGTCAGGAAGACACGATTACAGGGAAGAGGATTAGAAGAAAATAGTAGCGTGCCTGGTACACAAATCCAGGATTTACCTGCCTGAATGAAGGAAACAATCAAGCAAAGGACAAAACATATGAAATAATGGTTTTGAAGACACTGGACGTGAGGAAAGAAAAGACAATGATCCCTGAAAGATGCAAAACAAGGTGAATCAGAAACACAATTGGAAATCTTGGAATAATAATGTGGTTGTTGGAAAAGAGCTTGGAAGCCATGCACAGGAATTGCAGCACTCATGAGTCCAAGGTTTCCCACCCGATGTACCAAAATACTGACGGACCCCTCTGACCACAAGCAAAGTGGTCTGTTTATCCCTGAGTGTTATACTGATAGTATTATTTTCTATGTATTATAGAATGGAGAAGCTAGGGAAGAATATGCTTAATATCTTAATATCTAAAAAACAGCTTTTAAGACAAGTGAGAGAAACAACAATATTTGTATAAAAAGCATGCCTCAAATATATATATGTGTGTGTGTGTGTGTGTGTGTGTGTGTGTGTGTGTGTGTGTGCTGTACTGTGTTTAGTCACTCAGGTCAGATCAGATCAGATCAGTCGCTCAGTCATGTCCGACTCTTTGCGACCCCATGAATCGAAGCACGCCAGGCCTCCCTGTCCATCACCAACTCCCAGAGTTCATTGAGACTCACGTCCATCCAGTCAGTGATGCCATCCAGCCATCTCATCCTCTGTCGTCCCCTTCTCCGCTTGCCCCCAATCCCTCCCAGCATCAGAGTCTTTTCCAATGAGTCAACTCTTCGCATGAGGTGGCCAAAGTACTGGAGTTTCAGCTTCAGCATCAGTCCTTCCAAAGAAATCCCAGGGCTGATCTCCTTCACAATGGACTGGTTGGATCTCCTTGCAGTCCAAGGGACTCTCAAGAGTCCTCTCCAACACCACAGTTCAAAAGCATCAATTCTTCGGCGCTCAGCCTTCTTCACAGTCCAACTCTCACATCCATACATGACCACAGGAAAAACCATAGCCTTGACTAGATGAACCTTTAGTCACTCTGCTGCTGCTGCTAAGTCGCTTCAGTCGTGTCTGACTCTGTGTGACCTCATAGACAGCAGCCCAACAGGCTCCCCCGTCCCTGGGATTCTCCAGGCAAGAATACTGGAGTGGGTTGCCATTTCCTTCTCCAATGCTTGAAAGTGGAAAGTGAAAAATGAAAGTGAAGTCACTCAGTCGTGTCTGACTCCTAGCGACTCCATGGACTGCAGCCCACCAGGCTCCTCCATCCATGGGATTTTCCAGGCAAGAGTACTGGATTGGGGTGCCTTTAGTCGCTCAGTTGTGCCCAATTCTTTGCAACCCCTTGGACTGTAGCCCACCAATCTCCTCTGTCCATGGGGATTCTCCAGGCAAGAATACTGGAGTAGGTTGCCATACCCTTCTCTAGGGGATCTGCCTAACCCAGGGATTGAACCCAGGTCTCCCACATTGCAAGTGGATTCTCTACTGTCTGAGCCACCAGGGAAGCCTATATATATCTTTTAATGTATATATACATATATATATGTATATACACATTTGAAAGTTACTTAAAGAATAGATATTAAAAGTCCTTAGCATAATAAAAAAAATTGTAGCTGTGTGTGATGATGGATGTTACCTAGAATTATTGTAATTATTTTGCTATGTATACATATATCATTGTATTCTATATTTGAAACTCATATAATGGTATTTGCCAATTAAATCTCAATAAAAACAAATAAGTAAAAAAGAGTGTCTTGTAGCATGGTTGAAAAAGGATTTGATGGCTAAAGAGAAATGGAGTTAGAAATAAAAGTTAAAAAGCTTATAAAATGCCCAACAGTTAATTTTCTGACACTTGAATAGATAATCAGAAATGTAAAAACCTTAGAAACTTAATTTTTAAAAAATCTTTTAAGGAAGATTCAATTGCATAAGATGTTATTTTTTAGGTGTACAGACAACATATCCAAAGGAAGAGCTGATTTTATTTTGCACATGAATGTCAATAGCCAAGAAAAATTCGTCAGGCTGGAAAAAACTGGGAAGGATTATCTCTAAGGAATAACCTACTAGTCCTTGAAGAACCAGATTTTGTTCTTTGTAAAATTCTTAGCCGTTGTGCAGAGAAATAACAAATTCATTATCTCTTCTAATAGCTTCCAAGTAAGTTATAAACTAGAAAAGCGGTGGAACTTAGAAAAAAATCACTAATGCACAATAGCACCTGTTAAATATTTTCATATGTTGGGAAAAAATACAGAAACTGTATACACCTGGTCTATGGTACCCTCAAGTGCAGGCACAGGATTGTCCCTTCTGGAAGGGACCTCTGAGACAAGGCATTATTTGGGATGTGGAGTGTGTCCTGTGGCTGGTGATGTGCAAACAGGGTTCAGAGAGGTAATGGATGAATCTGCCAGTGAGTTTACAGAAAGAAAACCTTTACTATGCCTTCTCACCAATACTCATGGATTTTATGATAATCTGATCAGATATTGAGAGACATCATAAAAAACAATACCATGTTATGTTTACCTACTGTACTATAACTTGAAACATAAGTCCTTGGGATTCATTTAATCAATCATCGATATATTATTGGT
Organism: Bubalus kerabau; assembly: GCF_029407905.1. NCBI lineage: Eukaryota > Metazoa > Chordata > Mammalia > Artiodactyla > Bovidae > Bubalus > Bubalus kerabau. The sequence continues at coordinate 113,696,946 of NC_073630.1, forward strand.
TTCCTATTATGCTGTGAAGAAGCTGAGCACCGAAGAATTGATGCTTTTGAACTGTGGTGTTGGAGAAGTCTCCTGAGAGTCCCTTGGACTGCAAGGAGGTCCAACCAGTCCATCCTAAAGGAGATCAGTCCTGGGTGTTCATTGGAAGGACTGATGCTGAAGCTGAAACTCCAATACTTTGGCCACCTCATGGGAAGAGTTGACTCATTGGAAAGGACCCTGATGATGGTGAGGGATTGGGGGCAGGAGGAGAAGGGGACAACAGAGGACAAGATGGCTGGATGGCATCACCGACTCAATGGACATGGGTTTGGGTAAACTCTGGGAGTTGGTGATGGACAGGGAGGCATGGTGGGCTGCAATTCATGGAGTCGCATAGAGTCGGACATGACTGAGTGACTGAACTGAACTGAACTGAACTGATTATGCTCCTGACAGTGTGCCTACTCTAGGGCACAGAGGCCAGGTCATTGGCCTCAAAAGCTCAGACTCCAGTGGAGAAGAAAGAGTGACCTGTATGTAATATGATGAGCTAAACATTGTCATTGCGTCAGATTCTCCCAGCAGCCTTTTCAAGATGGCACGGCACATGTTCACCAGTTTTAACTGCAGAGCCACCCACAGTGTCAGTGTCTATCTATTAGTAGCCCAATCTGGGCTAGAATAGGGTTATTTGGGATCCTCCTCTGGTTCCCTTTTCTCGACGGCTGGTTGCTGTAAACACCCCATGTTCATGAAGATGTAGTCCTGCCTCTCAGCAGATGGTTCAAGAACACTGTCTCTAGACCTGGATTAATAAGGAAGATTGCAGCTGGCACTCCCCATTGAGGGAACTTGAACGAATGGCTAGAGATCTCCAGTTCCTGAAGTGCCAGGTAATGCCATCTAAGTGCTGTGTATCCCTTACTGGGTCTTGCACCGTTTGGGTTATAGTAGTTCAGTTTCTTTTTCACTTTTCTGTGCTTGTCGTAAGTAAACCTCTCATACTGCTTTTAATATGAAAAAACAAGAGAATTCCAGAAAAAATATTTACTTCTGCTTTACTGATTAGGCCAAAGCCTTTGACTGTGTAGATCACAAAAACTGTGGAAAATTCTTCAAGAGATAGGAATACCAGACCACCTGACCTGCCTCCTGAGAAATCAGTATGCAGGTCAAGAAGCAACAGTTTTAACCGGACATGGAACAATGAACTGGTTCCAAATTGGGAAAGGAGTATGTTAAGGTTGTATATTGTCACCCTATTATTTAACTTATATGCAGAGTACGTCATGTGAAATACTGGGCTGGAAAAACACAAGCTGGAATCAAGATTGCCAGGAGAAATATCAATAACCTCAAATATGCAAATGACACCATCCTTATGGCAGAAAGCAAAGAGAAACCGAAGAGCCTTTTGATGAAAGTGAAAAAGGAGCATGAAAAAGCTGGCTTAAAACTCAGCATTCAGAAAACAAAGATCATGGCATCCGGTCCCATCACTTCATGGCAAATAGATGGGGAAACAATGAAAACATTGAGAGACTTTATTTTCTTGGGCTCCAAAATCACTGCAGATGGTGACTGCACCCATGAAATTAAAAGACACTTGCTCCTTGGAAGAAAAGCTATGATCAACCTAAATAGCATATTAAAAAGCAGAGACATTACTTTGCCAACAAAGGCCACTGTAGTCAAAGCTGTGGTTTTTCCAGTAGTTATGTATGGATGTGAAAGCTGGACTATAGAGAAAACTGGACACCGAAGAATTGATGCTTTTTAATTGTGGTGTTGGAGAAGACTCTTGAGAGTTCCTTGGACTGAAAGGAGATCCAACCTGTCAATCCTAAAGGAAATCAGTCCTGAATATTCATTGAAAGGACTTATGCTGAAGCTGAAGCTCCAATACTTTGGCTATGTAATGCGAAGTACTGCCTCACTGGAAAAGACTCTCATGCTGGGAAAGATTGAAGATGAGGAGAAGGGGAGGACAGAGGATGAGATGGTTGGATGGCATCACTGACTTGATGGACATGAGTTTGAGTAAGCTCTGGGAGTTGGTGATGGGCAGGGAAGCCTGGTGTGCTGCAGTCCATGGGGTCACAAAGAGTCGGACACGACTGAGGGACGGAACTGAACTGAGATTGCTTTCACAGCAGTCATTTCACCACTGTTGAAGGTATCCTCAAAGCTGATCCAGTTCAGGCCTTGCTGGTTATCTCTGAATCATAACAGATTCAGCCCAGAAAGACGTTGACTTTCATTAAAAACAACAGCAATTGTCCACTCCCCTGCAGTAATCACTAGCTTGTTCTTTCTGTCTGTGAGTCTGTTTCTGCTTTATTATATTTGTTTGTTTGTTTTACCATTTAGATTCCACATACAAGTAAAAACACAGTATTTTTCTTTGTCTGACTTATTTCAGTAAGCATAATACCGCACTCCAGGTCCATCCATGTTGTTGCTAGTAGCAAACTTTCATTCTTTTTATGGTTGAGTAATATTCCATTATATATATATATATATATATAAATATGTATCACATCTTTTATTTTTCATCTGTTGGTGGACACTTATGTTGCTTCTACAATCTTGGCTATTGTAAATAATGTTGCTATGAATGTTGGAGTGAATATATCTTTTTGGATATATGTGCGTTTTTGTTTTTAATGATTTTGCTTTTAGGTTTTTGTTTTGTTTGGATAAATACCCAGGAATGGACCTGATGCATTGAATGGTAGTTCTATTTTTGTGTTTTTGAGGAACCTCCATACTGTTTTCCACACTGGTTGTGCCAATTTACATTCCTACCAACAGTGTATATGGGTTCCATTTTCTTCACATCCTTGCCAGCATTTGTTATTTATCTTTTTGATTATAGCCATTCTGACTGATATGGAGGAAAGATAAAATCAGTGAAGGGAACTAAGAAGTTCAAGCCACTAAGTATAAAGCAAAGAAGTTATAAGGATATAATGTGCAGCATACGCCAATATTTTATAACTATCTTTGAATGAAGTATAATCTATAAAATTAATGAATTACTAGGTTGCACATATGTTGGAGGTTGTTCAAACTAATATAACATTGCAAGTCAACTATACATCAATTTAAAAATGGGCAAAAATAAGAACAGCAGCAACAACAATACTGACATAACTATATACTCATTTGCTGGCTTAGAAAAAAAAATAAGGGTCTATTGCTGGAGAGTTGAAGACTAGAAAAGTAAGAAATGACTCTGAATAAGTTCTATCCTAGAGTTTAAGCTCTGAGAATTTTAGAATTCCCTGATTAAAGAGGTCAAATTTCAGGATTGTGACTTTAGAGGCACTATTTTAGACAACACTGATGATTTACCTGAAAGCATAAAATGTTCAAAGTTGTCTGGAAATGTAAGAGAATCAGGCAAACAGAGTGATATTGCCAGCAAAAAAACAAAACAGAACAAAAACTGTGTTTCTAGCATGTTCTTTGTCTCATTTGGTCTGTTTCGCTCCTAATTCCTGAACCACATCCTTATCCAGATCAATTTATGTTATAGTCTTTTCTGACATGATCCATCTATCTCATTAGAGTTGAAGCTCCTTCAGACTAAAATATATGTTATATTCTTCTTTACAAACTCAGGTATTAGCACAGACTCAGGCAGGCAGCTGGAACTCAATAGTTTTCTATTAAATAAGTAAGACTTTGTATCCATTAACAAATAAAGAGTCTAGATTTAAACTTCTCCATGGGAATTACTGAGATGTAGCCCAAGCTCCACAGGTTACACATAAAACATGTAGTCTTAGAAAAGTTAAGTTTCTTATATGAGAGAGACATTTAATAAAGTGTGATCATTTGTATGATATTCAGTTTATTTATTTTTCCAAAAAGCACTGCTTTTATACATATGGGATGTATTATTACCAAGTTTTCACAATTTGTCAGAGTGTTTTTCCAGAAATATTGATTAGGTGCATATTAAGACAAATGTCCTGGGGCCAAATAATTTGAAAAACATTCAGTGGTGTGCTGGAGCTGCCCTAGACTGCTTTGTGAGATCCAATCAGTAAACCTCTGCTGCAAATCAGTGATTAAACACAGTTGTTAATAAAACAAAAATCATATATGCTTACAAATAAAAACTTGTATGAAAATAAATATAATAAATACTTAAAGTTTACTACTTCCTAATTATTTCATAGCATTTTACTATTATTATGCTATTAAGGGTGTATATGTCTATTGTACCTTTAAGACAGAAATACTACTGCTCATTTCTTGCCAACCATGGTCACTCACATCACATTGGTGGCTTAAAATTGGCCTTTATGGGAATATTTACACAATAATAATCAGTAAATACTGCAAATCAGCTTGACTTAGTGCCAGAAGGTCAAATAAAGTTTCAGTATATTGAATACAATTTATAAAAGGGTGAGAAATAATTTAACAGAAAAATCACATATTAGACTTGATAAATTTATTGGCAAAACAATTAAGGGACTTATCTGCATCTACATATATCAACTCATCATTGATACTTAAAGTTTTGGCCAAAATCAACAAATTTTGTCATCATCACTTGCTAAAATAGTTAATGTGTATGAGTATAGCTGTGAAAAGAAGAGCAGCGAAAAGCAAAGGAGAAAAGGAAAGATATAAACATCTGAATGCAGAGTTCCAAAGAATAGCAAGAAGAGATAAGAAAGCCTTCTTCAGCGATCAATGCAAAGAAATAGAGGAAAACAACACAATGGGAAAGACTAGGGATCTCTTCAAGAAAATCAGAGATACCAAAGGAACATTTCATGCAAAGATGGGCTCAATAAAGGACAGAAATGGTGTGGACCTAACAGAAGCAGAAGATATTAAGAAGAGATGGCAAGAATACACAGAAGAACTGTACAAAAAAGATCTTCACGACCCAGATGATCATGATGGTGTGATCACTGACCTAGAGCCAGACATCCTGGAATGTGAAGTCAAGTGGGCCTTAGAAAGCACCACTACGAACAAAGCTAGTGGAGGTGATGGAATTTCAGTTGAGCTATTCCAAATCCTGAAAGATGATGCTGTGAAAGTGCTGCACTCAATATGCCAGCAAACTTGGAAAACTCAGCAGTGGCCACAGGACTGGAAAAGGTCAGTTTTCATTCCAATCCCAAAGAAAGGCAATGCCAAAGAATGCTCAAACTACCACACAATTGCACTCATCTCACACGCTAGTAAAGTAATGCTCAAAATTCTCCAAGCCAGGCTTCAGCAACATGTGAACCATGAACTTCCTGACGTTCAAGCTGGTTTTAGAAAAGGCAGAGGAACCAGCGATCAAATTGCCAACATCCGCTGGATCATGAAAAAAGCAAGAGAGTTCCAGAAAAACATCTATTTCTGCTTTATTGACTATGCCAAAGCCTTTGACTGTGTGGATCACAATAAACTGTGGAAAATTCTGAAAGAGGTGGGAATACCAGACCACCTGATCTGCCTCTTGAGAAATTTGTGTGCAGGTCAGAAAGCAACAGTTAGAACTGGACATGGAACAACAGACTGGTTCCAAATAGGAAAAGGAGTTCGTCAAGGCTGTATATTGTCACCCTGTTTATTTGACTTATATGCAGAGTATATCATGAGAAATGCTGGACTGGAAGAAGCACAAGCTGGACTCAAGATTGCCGGGAGAAATACCAATAACCTCAGATATGCAGATGACACCACTCTTATGGCAGAAAGTGAAGAGGAACTCAAAAGCCTCTTGATGAAAGTGAAAGTGGAGAGTGAAAAAGTTGGCTTAAAGCTCAACATTCAGAAAACGAAGATCATGGCATCTGGTCCCATCACTTCATGGGAAATAGATGGGGAAACAGAGGAAACAGTGTCAGACTTTATTTTTCTGGGCTCCAAAATCACTGCAGATGGGGACTGCAGCCATGAAATTAAAAGACACTTACTCCTTGGAAGGAAAGTTATGACCAACCTAGATAGCATATTCAAAAGCTGAGACATTACTTTGCCAACAAAGGTCCATCTAGTCAAGGCTATAGTTTTTTCTGTGGTCATGTATGGATGTGAGAGTTGGACTGTGAAGAAGGCTGAACGCCGAAGAATTAATGCTTTTGAACTGTGGTGTTGGAGAAGACTCTTGAGAGTCCCTTGGACTGCAAGGAGATCCAACCAGTCCATTCTGAAGGAGATCAGCCCTGGAATTTCTTTGGAAGGACTGATGCTGAAGCTGAAACTCCAGTACTTTGGCCACCTCATGCGAAGAGTTGACTCATTGGAAAAGACTCTGATGCTGGGAGGGATTGGGGGCAAGCGGAGAAGGGGACGACAGAGGATGAGATGGCTGGATGGCATCACTGACTCAATGGACGTGAGTCTGAGTGAACTCCGGGAGTTGGTGATGGACAGGGAGGCCTGGTGTGCTGCGATTCATGGGGTCGCAGAGAGTCGGACACGACTGAGCGACTGATATTATCTGATTAAGTCATCATTTATCTTCTTTTTCTCCTTCCTTCCTTTGCTGAAATATTCAGTCCTAAAGACATTAAGTGGAGTCAAGCAAAGTTGGTGTCCATGATAGGTGACTGTGAGGCCTTAGTGGCCTAGAGTAGGCTGTTGAGGACCAAGGTAGATAAAGATGTTGTCCCCTTGGAGGGGTTGGTCTGGCATGTAGTGTTAGAGCCCAAGCAGGGTGTTGAGATTGCCCGTTTCCAGAGATGGCAAAGTGTAGGCTGTCAGAGCCTGAATAGATTAAGGAGGTGGTTCATTAGGGTAAGGGAGTTCCCATATAGGGGCAGCCAGCTTAAGTGACTGGGATTTTGTGGGTGAAGAGAGTATCCAACATGGGAACAGTGTTGGCTGCCCAGTGTGGACTGCTGGATCCTGAGTGGAGTCAAATGGCCAGCTATATAGGGGAGGTAGTGGTGACCATGAAATATTGGTTACACACAGAAGAACTGATCAAATAAGTAAATATTACGGGTAATGGAAACCAGTTTTATTACTATGAGAGAAAGGACTCACAAATATTGAAATAAAGCAACTTAGAACTGAGCCTGCAGGGTTAGATTAGCATCATAGGTATTGAAAACACATGAAAAAATGTCTACAAGAAGCAAAATATATCAATGTAAAGACATGTGCATATGTATCTGTGTGAACATTCACATGTATTTGTCTATACCACTGATAGGCTCTGGGAGTAGAAAAGCACACCCTGGAACCAGATCTTAGCTTCTAAAAAATGTGATGTACAGTATTTAAACCAAAAGGAACCAGGAAATCATGGAAAAACTGTTTGATTCTTGGGCCAGGTCAGTGAAAGTGCAAGATGAGACTGGAACATCTTGCACTTGAAAGCAAGAAAGTGCTCAAGAATTAGGGGGGCTTATCAAAAGGACACAGAAGCCAGCTGGAAGCATTTACATTGTCCAGATTTGGGGAAATTTCAGCATCAAAATAATGAATGGATTGAATTATAACCCATTAAATAAAATAGGAACATATGACTCCATATTTTTATAAATATGCAAATAATAAATTAAAAATTGAATGAGAAATAACATACTTATGCAGAGTCAAAATACCTCCCCGTAAAATCCTTGCTAAATAGAAAAGGGATTAGAGTAATGTTATGGTGGGAAGCCTGGCAGACACCACCTTAATCCAATGATCAAAGCAAGCATCATCACATATGGGACAAGTCAAAAACATGTGGACCGGATAGGAAGCATTGCATCAGTGATATTCTTGCCAAAGATACATAGCCTGCATCTAATCAAATCTAAATTTGGGGATGTTCTACAAAAATAACTGGCTTGTAATATAAAAATATTAAGATCATGGAAGTCAAGAAAGACTTTAACAAAGATCTCAGACAAAAGTTAGAATAAAGATACATATAAATGAAATGCCACACATGATTCTGGACATGATCATTTTTCTGTAAAATACTCTATTGGGATAATTAAAAAATCTTTAATAGAATCTGAACTTTGGATGGTTGTGAAATATCAATATTATTTTCATTATTTAATGAGCATTTAAAAGAATATTCTTGCACATAGAAACACCACTAAAGTATTTGCGGGTGGTAGATATCAAGTAAGTGATGGGCTAAGGGAAAATTTATTTCTACTATAACTGAAACTTTAATTTTGAGATAAAAACAATGCCACCATGTCATATGACTTAGCAAGTTCATTCCTAACCATACAGCAAAGAGATATAAAAGAATATATTTACACAATATACGCAAAAATTGTATCGAATTACCCAAAGTGTACTAGTCCTGCTGCTGCTGCTGCTAAGTCGCTTCATTCATGTCCAACTCCGTGCGACCCCATAGACGGCAGCCCACCAGGCTCCCCCGACCCTGGGATTCTCCAGGCAAGAACACTGGAGTGGGTTGCCATTTCCTTCTCCAATGCATGAAAGTGAAAAGTGAAAGTAAAGTCGCTCAGTCATGTCCGACCCTCAGCAACCCCATGGACCACAGCCTTCCAGGCTCCTCCATCCACGGGATTCTCCAGGCAGGAGTACCCAGTGGGGTGCCGTTGCCTTCTCCATACTAGTCCTAATAGCTGGAAATTGGAAACAACCCAACTACCTCTCAATAGGAGAGTAAATAAACACATTTGTAGAATATTCATGCAACAGAATACCAATTAAAAAAACAAAACACCACTAATACATGCAGCAACATGGATGATTCTCAAAAATATGAGTGAAAAAAGAGAATGAAGACAGACACTATATAATACCTGTTGAATGACACCATTTATAAAGTCCAATAACAAGCAAAGCTAATCAATGATCTGGAAATTAGAAGAATGATTGCTTTTTAGGAAAACTGAATGGAAAAGTGCAGACAAGAACTTTTCCAACACAATGTTCCATACCTTAACCAGGTGATCTGTACACTGGTGTATGCATTTGGCAAAATGCATTAAGATGTACAATTATGATTATGCATCTTATTGCAAGTAAACTGTACTTAGATAAACCACTGTAATCATTTAATAAATACTATGGAGAAAAATTCAGACTTCTTGATATTCTAAGTTCAGCATTTATGAGTAAAGTAGTCAACAATCTCAACTTCTCTTTCTGCCTTGCATTTATTCTCCTGCATTTCTGTAGTAGTCCATTTACACTTTACATAAAGAAAAAGAGCAAGTTGTTTTTAATGACTTGTAAGCAAATTCCTTCACAAACATAAAACTTTCAGGAAGTCTCTGAAATTATAAAAGTTTGAACAAGAGAGCATTTTGGTCTAATGTATGCAATCCAATATTATATAGTACCTTATGTCTAGGGAATATATTAGCAAAAATTACCTATTATTACAAAGCACTAGGCCTTCAAGAAATTCTTTATGATTCACTAAAATGGTAGCAAAGTGTGGAATATTTTGTGGTTGTTGCAGCATTTTCCAGAAACCACACACCTTATATTGAATGAATCTATAATTGTTGGGCAATTTCTTTTTTGAGCTGAACAGCACTTTTGAGACTATGTTTTTCTGAGAGGTCGTGAAAAGAAAATTGGAAATATCACATATCTGCTGACATGACATAGAAGGGGCCTTTCACTTTACGTTTTCTTTTTACTTCTGAATGAAGGCAAAATGCTCTTTAAAGACAAAAATGCTTCCTTTGGGTTCTCTCTTCTGAATGAAAACCATTTATCCAATAATTGGGGGCTACATGTCTTACAAATAAAAACTAGGGTCAGAGGTAAGTTGTTTTGTTATTTTGTAAACCTGGGGAGTCCACCGAGTCTTATATAAATCTAATGTGGGCCTTGAAAACACTAAATTGTCTTAGTTATACATTCTCTTAATATGCTATAATTTTCAAAGAGAAATATCTGAAGATATTTCAAGATAATTGCTCCCCCTGTTTTTCCTTTTTCGTTTCAAGTAGGAGTGTTTACTCTGAAAACTTTCATTGAGTTGAATTTTTGATTGATAAGCTATTGATATGTATGATCTCCCTGCAAGTCCACATGAGGTCTCTCTCCACCTCAAGCAGAATTGCATCACATTGCCATCTTTGTGGGTTTGACGTTAGAGTTACTGTAAAAATGCCAAGCTGCGTTTAAGACCTTGCAACGAACAGGTATTTCTTCTTATTCTGTCCTGGAGCCTGGGTTTTATTGGAGCTAGTGAAATAAGTGAAGATTTATGAAAGTCAGGATCTGAACAAAAAATTAAAAAATACAATTCTTCCATTTTAATTAGCTCCCAAGATGACTTCTCTATTTTATAAACAGTTCAGTTCTCTTTAATACAAACGGTGGCTCCATAATGAACTAATTGGGTACTCTCTTTGTGGAAACAGCAATTAGCTCACGTGGTTGTGGGAATCTTGCCCCTTCTCTTTCCCATTTTGATACCAATGCCTCATCCCTCCTGACCAACTTCCTTGTGTATCCCTGTTCTCATTGATCCTTCTTTTTCCTCAATATGGTTGTATGTGCACAACCATGTGTAAAATACATAGCTGATGGGAAGCTACTTTATAGTGCAGGGGGCTCAGCTTGGTGTCCTGTGATAACCTAGATGCATGGGATGACGGGGTGGGAGAGAGGTCCAAGAGGGAGGAGATACATGTATACATATAGCTTATTCACTTAGTTGTACAGCAGAAAATAGCACAATCAGTTCAGTTCAGTTCAGTCACGTCCAACTCTTTGTGACCCCATGAATAGCAGCATACCAGGCCTCCATGTCCATCACCAACTCCTGGAGTCCACCCAAACTCATGTCCATTGAGTTGGTGATGCCATCCAACCATCTCGTCCTCTGTCGTCCCCTTCTCCTCTTGCCCCCAATCCCTCCCAGCATCAGGGTCTTTTCCAGTGAGTCAGCTCTTGGCATCAGGTGGGTAAAGTATTGGAGTTTCAGCTTCAACATCAGTCCTTCCAGTGAACACCCAGGACTGATCTCCTTTAGGATGGACTGGTTGGATCTCCTTGCAGTCCAAGGGACTCTCAAGAGTCTTCTCCAACACCACAGTGCAAAAGCATCAATTCTTCGGTGCTCAGCTTTTTTTTATAGTCCAACTCTCACATCCATACATGACCATTGGAAAAACCATAGCTTTGACTAGATGGACCTTTTTTGGCAAAGTAATGTCTCTGCTTTTTAATATGCTGTCTAGGTTGGTCATAACTTTTCTTCCAAGGAGTAAGCGTCTTTTAATTTCATGGCTGCAGTCACCATCTGCAGTGATTTTGGAGTCCCCAAAAATAGTCAGCCACTGTTTCCACTGTTTCCCCATCTATTTCCCATGAAGTGATGGGACCAGATGCCATGATCTTCATTTTCTGAAAGTTGAGCTTTAAGCCAATGTTTTCACTCTCCTCTTTCACTTTCATCAAGAGGCTCTTTAGTTCCTACTCACTTTCTGCCATAAGGGTGGTGTCATCTGCATATCTGAGGTTCTTGATATTTTCCTGGCAATCTTGATTCCAGCTTGTGCTTCTTCCAGCTCAGTGTTTCTCATGATGTACTCTGCATAGAAGTTAAATAAACAGGGTGACAATATACAGCCTTGATGTACTCCTTTTCCTATTTGGAACCAGTCTGTTGTTCCATGTCCAGTTCTAACTGTTGCTTCCTGACCTGCATACAGGTTTCTCAAGAGGCAGGTCAGGTGGTCTGGTATTCCCATCTCTTTCAGAATTTTCCACAGTTTATTGTGATCCACACAGTCAAAGGCTTTGGCATAGTCAATAAAGCAGAAATAGATGTTTTTCTGGAACTCTCTTGCTTTTTCCATGATCCAGCAGATGTTGGCAATTTGATCTCTGGTTCCTCTGTCTTTTTAAAACTAGCTTGTACATCTGGAAGTTCACGGTTCACATATGGCTGAAGCCTGGCTTGGAGAATTTTAAGCATTACTTTACTAATGTGTGAGATGAGTGCAATTGTGTGGTAGTTTGAGCATTCTTTGGCATTACCTTTCTTTGGGATTGGAATGAAAACTGACCTTTTCCAGTCCTGTGGACATTGTTGAGTTTTCCAAATTTGCTGGCACAATATTATAAAGCAATTATATTCCAATAAAAAATTGTATGTAAAAACCTATTGTGAGATTTATTTGTATCAGTTTTTTATGATTCTATAATTATTTTGAGGATAGATGAATAAAATGTTTGAGAATTAACTTTTTAAAAAGAAATTTGGGAAAAAACTAGAAAGTATCCCAGAAGAAGATAATACAGACACAAAAATTATGAAGCATATAGAAATATTTCTGGCAAGTAAGGATAAGTAAAAGTGAGAAAAAAAGTTAAAAACTGACTATCAGAAATGAGATGTTATGTGTGAACTCAGGTGTGCAACTGCACAGGAATGGATTTAAATATGTAGAGTTCAGTTCAGTTCAGTTCAGTTCAGTCACTCAGTCGTGTCCGACTCTTCACGACCCTATGAATTGCAGCACACCAGGCCTCCCTGTCCATCATCAACTCCTGGAGTTCACTCAGACTCACGTCTATTGAGTCAGTGATGCCATCCAGCCATCTCATCCTCTGTTGTCCCCTTCTCCCCCTGCCCCCAATCCCTCCCAGCATCAGAGTCTTTTCCAATGAGTCAACTCTTTGCATGAGGTGGCCAAAGTACTGGAGTTTCAGCTTCAGCATCATTCCCTCCAAAGAAATCCCAGGGCTGATCTCCTTCAGAATGGACTGGTTGGATTTTTGCTTTTTTTCTAGCAAAATATAAACTAATGATACTGATTCAAAAAGAGGTTGGAAATACCAACCTCTCAGAAAGGTAGATAAAAATATTCCAATTAAAAGAGAAACAGGCTCTAATGTGTTGCTAAATTTCTCCATAAGTTTTATTTATTTATTTATTTTAAATTTTATTTTATTTTTAAAACTTTACATAATTGTATTAGTTTTGCCAAATATAAAAATGAATCCGCCACAGGTATACATGTGTTCCCCACCCTGAATCCTCCTCCCTCCTCCCTCCCCATACCATTCCTCTGGGTCGTCCCCGTGCACTAACCCCAAGCATCCAGTATCGTGCATCGAACCTGGACTGGCAACTCGTTTCATACATGATATTTTACATGTTTCAATGCCATTCTCCCAAATCTTCCATAAGTTTTAAACTGAGGATTCTCAAGATTTATTCAAAGTTTTCGATTGTATAAGGTAGCTTCCCAACTTGTGTTTCTTTCTTTTTTCTTTTTTGGTTTATCTCTTTCTTTTTTATTTCTTTTTTTTAAAATTAAATTTATTTATTTTAATTAGAGGCTAATAACTTTACAATATTGTATTGGTTTTGCCATACATCAACATGAATCCAGCACGGGTGTACACGTGTTCACAATCTTGAAGCCACCCCCACCTCCCTCCCCATACCATCCCTCTGGGTCATCCCAGTGCACCAGCCCCAAGCATCCTATATCATGCATCAAGCCTGGACTGATGATTCATTTCATATATGATATTATACATGTTTCAGTGCCATTCTCTCAAATCATCCCACCCTCTCCCTCTCCCACAGAGTCCAAAAGACTATTCTGTACATCTGTGTCTCTTTTGCTGTCTCGCATACAGGATTATCGTTACCATCTTTCTAAATTCCATATATATGTGTTAGCATACTGTATTGGTGTTTTTCTTTCTGGCTTACTTCACTCTGTATAATAGGCTCCAGTTTCATCCACCTCATTAAAACTGATTCAAATGTATTCTTTTTAATGGCTGAGTAATACTCCGCTGTGTATATGTACCACAGCTTTCTTATCCATTTTTCTTCTGATGGACATCTAGGTTTCTTCCATGTCCTGGCTATTATAAACAGTGCTGTGATGAACTTTGGGATACATGTGTCTCTTTCAATTCTGATTTCCTTGGTGTGTATGCCCAGTTGTGGGATTGCTGGGTCATCTTGGAAGAAAAGTTATGACCAACCTAGATAGCATATTGAAAAGCAGAGACATTACTTTGCCAAAAAAGGTCCGTCTAGTCAAGGCTATGGTTTTTCCAGTGGTCATGTATGGATGTGAAAGTTGGACTGTGAAGAAAGCTGAGTGCTGAAGAATTGATGCTTTTGAACTGTGGTGTTGGAGAAGACTCTTAAGAGTCCCTTGGACTGCAAGGAGATCCAACCAGTCCATTCTGAAGGAGATCAGCCCTGGGATTTCTTTGGAAGGACTGATGCTAAAGCTGAAACTCCAATACTTTGGCCACCTCATGCTAAGAGTTGACTCATTGGAAAAGACCCTGATGCTGGAAGGGATTGGGGGCAGGAGGAGAAGGGGATGACAGAGGATGAGATGGCTGGATGGCATCACTGACTCAATGGACGTGAGTCTGAGTGAACTCCGGGAGTTGATGATGGACAGGGAGGCCTGGTGTGCTGTGATTCATGGGGTCACAAAGAGTTGGACATGACTGAGCGACTGAGCTGAACTGAACTAAAGGAAATTCTATTTCCAGTTTTTTAAGAATCTCCACACTGTTCTCCATAGTGACTGTACTAGTTTGCATTCCCACCAGCAGTGTAAGAGGGTTCCTTTTTCTCCACACCCTCTCCAGCATTTATTGCTTGTAGACTTTTGGGTCGCAGCCATTCTGACTGGCGTGAAATGGTACCTCATTGTGGTTTTGGTTTGCATTTCTCTGATAATGAGTGATGTTGGGCATCTTTTCATGTGTTTGTTAGCCATCTGTATGTCTTCTTTAGAGAAATGTCTGTTATTTCTTTGGCCCAATTTTTGATTGGGTCATTTATTTTTCTGGAATTGAGCTGCAGGAGTTGCTTGTATATTTTTGAGATTAGTCTTTTGTCAGTTGCTTCATTTGCTATTATTTTCTCCCATTCTGAAGGCTGTCTTTTCACCTTGCTTATAGTTTCCTTTGTTGTGCAGAAGCTTTTAAGTTTAATTAGGTCCCATTTGTTTATTTTTTCTTTTATTTCCAATATTCTGGGAGATGGGTCATAGAGGATCCTGCCGTGATGTATGTCAGAGAGTGTTTTGCTCTAGGAGTTTATTAGTTTCTGGTCTTACAATTAGGTCTTTAATCCAATTTGAGTTTATTTTTGTGTATGGTGTTAGAAAGTGTTCTAGTTTCATTCTTTTACAAGTGGAATCTCTTTAACAAGTGTGCTGGGAAAACTGGTCAACCAACTTGTTTTAAGAATAAAGCTTATGTTTGAAATAAAAACTTTATAATAACAAAAATGGGAAATTTAATCACATATTAATTTTATCAACAAATATAAATGTTAAAACTTGAAAATTAGCTAACAAAAAATATGAAAAGATAATTTATGAATTACCAAGATTACAGAATGGCTCAGTATTAGGAAATCTGTGTTAATAATTCATCATGAGAAAAACATTTCAAAGGTAAACAATATGATTATCAATAAAAAATTTTTCACATAAAATAGAAATTTAAGAAAAACATCTAACACAAGGAAAACTACTTTTCAATAGCAAACATCAAATTAAATGAGAATATACTTTGCTTTCATTGAAGTTAATCATGAAGAGATGTCAGCTGATACTTTGGATGTTTTAGTTCATGTAATACAAGTAGCAGCCACAGCAGCAATACAGGTAGATGGGGCTTCCCTCAAAGCTCAGTCAGTAAAGAATGTGCCTGCAATGCAGGAGACCCCAGTTAGATTCCTGGGTTGGGAAGATCCGCTGGAGAAGGGATAGGCTACCCTCTCCAGTATTCTTGGGCTTTCCTGGTGGCTTAGCTGGTAAAGAATCTACCTTCAATGTGGGAGACCTGGGTTCGATTCCTGGTTTGGAAAGATCCCCTGGAGAAGGGAAAGGCTATCCATTCCAGTATTCTGGCCTGAAGAATTCCATGGACTATATATTCATGGGGTTGCGAAGAGTTGGACATGACTGAGTGACTTTCATACAAATAGGTAAATAATATCAATGTATTAATATATGTGAGAAAATAAAATAACATTTATTTGAATACTGTTTGATTGAACACTTTAGAAAGAAGTTAAAAGTGCAAAGAAGGAAGGGAAGAAGGCAGGTAGAAAAATAAGAAAAGCCCTAGAGAAAAAATTCAAGTGTTAGAATTAATAAAATCAGTTGATAAGGTGCCTGGATTCAATATAAATACACAAAATCAAAGTTTTTCCCCTATGCTAGTAATTACCAGTTAGAAAAGAAAATGAAAAAAAAATCTGTGTGCAATAGACATAATCTAGAAACACTAAAGAATGAATTTTAAAAGAACACAAAATTTATATGAAAACAATCAAAACATTTTTGTTGTATATAAAATAAGACCTGAACAAATGGAAAGATATTATAACTAATCTATAAATATGAATCATTCCAAAAATTACTGTGTATGCAATTTTAATTATAACTCTATTTTAACTTGACCATAACTTTTAAAAATTACTTTAGCAATAAATACCCTTAACCAAAAAAGAAAAAATAAAGTAGATTAATGAAGGGGTCTGTTTTTACCTGCCCTAAGTATTAGAGCTTGGTATAAAGTCATGTAATTAAAACCATATAGGTTTTACCCCAAAATAAGAAAATCAAAGAAAAGCAATATACAAAGTCTGGAAGCTGATGAAATCTCATATTTACTATATAGTATTGAGAAAAATGGGCTTCTCAGTTGGGCCTAGTGGTAAAGAACCCACCTGCCAGAAGATCCCCTGGAGGAAGGCCTGGCAACCCACTTCAGTGCTCTTGCCTGGAGAATCCCATGGACAGAGGAGCCTGGAGGGCTATAGTCCATAGGGTTGCAAAGAGTCAGATAAATAATATCTCAATTCCAAGAAAATATAATGTTTTATTAATGACTAGTACAAGAATAATTGATTATTTATCTAGAAAGAAGCACAAGAATATATAAAATAATTCAAATAATTTACTGTTTAAATATTATAAAAATCTAAAGTATTAGAAGAAAAGTTTAGAGATTATTTATCAATTTTTCAGTGAGAGAAAAGTCCTAAGCAGTTAAAAAATTTTAGAACGTATCACCAACAAATTTAACTATTTTATTGAATTATGTTTGGCTAAATGATTGATTTATGATTTTAAAAGGTTAAAGATATTGTAATAGGCTAGAAAGAATATTTTACAATAAATGACAAAATGCTGTTATTCTTAATCTGAAAATAGTACCTTGAGACCAATGAAATGTATACAAATCATCTACTAAAAACAATATATTTAGAAAAGCACTTCTCAGAAGATAAAAGCAAATCATAAATAAACATATAAAAAGCTAGTCGACCTCTCTTATAGTCACAATAAGAAACTGCTTAGCCCATGGGCTTTGCCAAAGTTAAATGATATAACCCAAAACTTGAGAGGATGTGAACAGACTAACTAAATTTTACTGTGCAGACTGTGAATTGTTTACATCAGAAGATCCTGAAAACAGACTTTTTAAAAAAATAATGCTTCCATACCAGATGAGTTCCCTACTCTTCTGAATAATATATAAGTCCTGGTTTGTTGTCCAGACATTGTTTCTTTCTATTAAAAAAAAATCAAATAAATATGAGTTTGAAACAAGCCTGGAAAATTGGCTTTTGAACATTACCAAAGAATCACAAGAATCAATCAATTGCAAGAATCACAGCAACATTTATAATCAGTTGTTGCCAAGATTAAAATAAAAACTGAGGCAAGACTTCTATCCCCCCACCTCTAGGAGGGGGATGGAAGTCAGACTAGTTGGTCACCTGTGACTTCCACCTTGGCCCAATAAATAGGTAGAGACATTGGGAATGAACACAATATTTTCAGAGAGAAAGAGCTGAATTGAGGACCCACTTCTGCCCTCTCAGTGAGAAATAATAAGTTTCTATTTCATAGCCATGATTGAAGTTTCAGCTCAGTTCAGTTCAGTTCAGTCACTCAGTCATGTCCGACTCTTTGTGACCCCATGAACAGCAGCATGCCAGGCTTCCCTGTCCATTACCAACTCCCGGAGTCCACCCAAACCCATGTCCATTGAGTCAGTGATGCCATCTAACCATGTCATCCTCTGTTGTCCCCTTCTCCTCCTGCCCTCAATCTTTCCCAGCATCGGGGTCTTTTCATATGAGTCAGCTCTTCACATCAGGTGGCCAAAATATTGGAATTTCAGCTTCAACATCAGTCCTTCCAATGAACACCCAGGATTGATCTCCTTTAGAATGGACTGGTTGGATCTCCTTGCAGTCCAGAGGATTCTCAAGAGTCTTCTCCAACACCACGGTTCAAAACCATCAATTCTTCTGTGCTCAGCTTTCTTTATAGTCCAACTCTCACATCCATACATGACCAGTGGAAAAACCTTGACTAGACGGACCTTTGTTGACAGACTAATGTCTCTGCTTTTCAATATGCTGTCTAGGTTGGTCATAACTTTCCTTCCAAGGAGAAAGAGTCTTTTAATTTCATGGTGGCAGTCACCATTTGCAGTGATTTTTGGAGCCCAGAAAAATAAAGTCAGCCACTGTTTCCACTGTTTTCCCATCTATTTGCCATGAAGTGATGAGACCGGATGCCATGATCTTAGCTTCCTGAATGTTGAGCTTTAATCCAACTTTTTCACTCTTCTCTTTCACTTTCATCAAGAGGCTCTTTAGTTCTTCTTCACTTTCTGCCATAAGGATGGTGTCATCTGCACTGAGTTTAAGAGATGACAAAGTAGAGAAATAAGATATGCACATGTTATACACTTTTAGATATGAATAATCTTATGAATAATACTATTTAACACAAAATATTTGGAGCCACAGCTAAGGGCTTTATGTATATTAACTTGTTTGCTTAGTCACTCAGTTGTGTCTGATTCTTTGTGACCCTTTGGACTGTAGCATGCCAGGCTCTTCTGCCCATGTGATTTTTCAGGCAAGAATGTTGGAATGGGTTGCCATTTTCTTCTCCATGTGGTCTTCCCAACCCAGGGATCAAGCCCACATCTCCTACATCGCAGGCAGATTCTTCACCCACTGAACCATCAGGAATGCCCTATTAACGTGCTTAATTCTTCACAAAAATGCCCTATAAGGTATTTACTCTGTTCTCTCTAGTCTACAGATGAGGAAAGTGAGGCAGATTAATTTCCCCAAAGCCTCAGAGCTACTAAGGATGAAAACTAGAATTTGGTGCCAGTCTGAGATTTTGTATTCTTGAACAGTATGCTACATGCTTCACTTGCTGGGATTATAATGACAGCTTCATAATCATCGTAGCAAACTGCAGTAGGTCCTATCTAACATAAATCTGCATTCGTTATATTTTTCAGAAACTATAAGCTGGAAATGTTGCGTCTTTCTACTTTTGGGGAAGTGTTTTCTCATCTCCTCTCTGTGTATAGGTATACATGTGCGCTAAGTCACTTCAGTTGTGTCTGACTCTTTGTGACCCTATAGATTGTAGCCTGCCAGGCTCCTCTGTTCATGGGATTCTCCAGACAAGAATACTGGAGTGGGATGCCATTCTCTTCTCCAGGGGATCTTCCTGACCCAGGGATCGAATCCGTGTCTCTTATGTCTCCTGCACTGGCAGGCGTGTTCTTTACCACTAGCAGATCTCTTTATACTGATAGATATCTTAATCTTGCTCTAATATGTCCCAACTTTCACACTCAGGACAATTTCTTCCCCTTTAAGGAAACCATGTACTTTTACATCTATCTTTCCCCCAAGATATGTAAGTTGCAAACTGAACCCTCAAAGGCAAAGAGTGCTGCCTGTATGTGTTTACCTTCCCTCTACTATCAATGTGCTCTCACTTGACAGAAAAGGAAACTGATGTTCATGTGATTTTATTAAACCACAGAAAGATTGGAGGGAAGCAGGGATTTTTGTTTGTTTGAATTTGTTTTAATTCACCTCATCAATTCAACACTGCATGGAACATGTGACTTAGTTTTTAGAAAATTGGTTTGCAAAGTGTCCTTCAGGAACATATCTTTTCAAAGCAAGAGGCAAAACTAGAGACACTTTCAGTAGATCAAGAAAGAAACAACCAGCTTATAAATCATCAATGCCTTTGTTTTCACGTCTCCCTTCCCCAGTTTAGTAACTTTTCTGCTCATTAGTCTTTTCCTCCTGAAGATAAATATGATCAAAAGGAAGATCTAGCTCAAATCAGTCAATTATATGTACTTGCCAGTAACTGAAATGAAAGGATAAGGCATGGTGGTCAAGGATTCAGAGACAATTTGAGAGATTATCTGTGAATTTCAATTACTCTAGTATGTCTTCTTTTTATTAGCATTAGTAATTGAGAATCCAGAGCCTGGAAAACTGGAGAGCTTGCTGGAAGGGGAGAGAGCTGAAGGATAATTTTACCCAAACTTCTCTAAGATGAGGAAATTTTCAAAGATGAGGAAATTGAGGACTTGTGAAGATTATTTGTCTACCCAAAGGCATGTAACTAGATAATGGCTCAGCTGGTGACCTCCAGATAGTCACTCTCTTCTAATTGTATTTATATGGAAAACAAATGTTTTCCTAATTCCATGTCAGTAATAGTACAATTTCATTAAAAAAAAATATGAGTTACTTTACCATGATACTCCCCAAACAGATAGGTATAGTCTCAAAAGGAGCAGAGCATGCTGGGAAAATCCCTAGAAATCAGAAGACTGAGGTCAAATTATGGCTTAATGCTATAGTAGCTCTGTGATCTTGAGCAAATGGCCTTACTTCTCTGAACTTTTGTTTTCTCATCTACAGAAAAGAATTATCCCTAGCTTGTCTGTCTCACAGGGTTTTGGAGATGGTCAGAAGATACAAAAATAATAATGTGTTAGTGGTAACAAATGGGGGACTGTCTATATGCCAGATAGAATCCTAAATGCTTGACATGCATCACCTTTCAAGATTCACGTCAGCTTGATGACTCTAATGTTAAGGATTTAGAAACTAGCTCAGACTTCATTCTGGGGGGCTCCAAAATCACTGCAGGTGGTGACTGCAGCCATGAAATTAAAAGACTCTTACTCCTTGGAAGAAGAGTTATAACCAACCTAGACAGCATATTAAAAAGCAGAGACATTACTTTGTCAACAAAGGTCTGTCTAGTCAAGGCTATGGTTTTTCCAGAAGTCATGTATGGATGTGAGAGTTGGACTATAAAGAAAGCTGAGCGCAGAAGAATTGACGCTTTAGAACTGTGGTGTTGGAGAAGACTTTTGAGAGTCCCTTGGACTGCAAGGAGATCCAACCAGTCAATTCTAAAGGAGATCAGCTCTGGATGTTCATTGGTAGGACTGATGTTGAAGCTGAAACTCCAATACTTTGGCCACCTGATGTGAAGAGCTGACTCATTTGAAAAGACCCTGATGCTGGGAAAGATTGAGGGCAGGAGGAGAAGGGGATGACAGAGGATGAGATGGCTGGATGGCATCACTGACTCAATGGACATGAGTTTGAGTAAACTCTGGGAGTTGGTGATGGACAGGGAGTCCTGGTGTGCTGCGATTCATGGGGTCACAAAGAGTCAGACACAACTGAGTGACTGAACTGAACTGAACTGAACAGGGAGCTTAAATAATGTATGCAATATTACATAGATAATCATATGGGAAATATGCTAACTCTTAAGTAGATTATATTTGGAGTCTGTCTGTGAGACAGAGAGAGAGAACACCCTCCATCAGTGCTAAAGATGAGCTATATTCACTGCTGCAGACCTGACCTTCACTCTGGATCCTAGATTCTGGCTGAGCTGAAGCACATTGAGAAACTGTTGAGGCTATATCTTCTCAAATGAATCAGGACAGGAGGTGGAAGGTCTATGAGGCTCAGTTGATGCTTTTAGACTTAAGCTTGAGTTAACTGTTAACTGTGGAAGAATTGGGGGAATAGGGATATAATTCAAAGTACCACTTTGAATTGGTACCACATGAGATCATGTAAGTACCATGTAAGATCAATAATATATCTGTACCTAATATAATGGCATGTGTGTGTGTGTGTGTGTGTGTGTAAGAGGGGGTGTTTGTAAATAAGATAATGCTTTTGAGAGCATTAAACAGCATTAGGATTCTTTGCATGATTCTTTGACTGCATATTTCCAGGTCAGTCATTAAGGAATGGAGGAAAGGAAGCTAGGATAGAATTCTCTTTGTCCAAGCAAATATTTTTCAAGAACATTTTCTAGGAGTTAATCCATCTGTCATAGAATGTCAGAATTTGGAAAGACTAGAAAATGGAGAAGCTCCATCATGAATCATAATTGTGAGATGAGGTTTTAAAAGGCCTTTCTCCACTTTACCTGTGTGTACTTGTGAGTGCTGCTGTGTCTGACTCTTCACAATCCTATGAAGTGTAATCCAACAGGCTCCTCTGTCCATGGGATTTATAGGCAAAAATACTGAAGTGGGTTGCCATTTCCTACTCCACCAGATCTTCCTGATCGAGGGATCAAGCCCATGTCTCTTCAACACTGGCAGGTGAATTCTTTACCACTGGTACCACCTAGGTTCCCCTTAACTGCAGAATCACTTTTCAATAAGAACACAGGCTTAGAACAGGATTTAAGCATTACTTACTCTTAAGTGTTGCTTACTGCTTCCCCTTCCTTCTATTTATTCACTCAGCTATTCCCCCTGCCCCAACAAGTATTCACTGAGGACCAGTAAATGTCAGGCACTGTTCTAGGCCCAGACTGAGGTCTCACTTTAGTAGGTGAGTAAGACAGAGTCCTTACCCTCAAGGAGGTTACCACCTAGCATCTAGATGGATATGAATAGAGATATTTACAATCTAGTGTGGAAAACGTCTGCCTGAAAGCTAAATCTGGAAGCTTCCCATTTTTGAAAACAAAATTTCATTGTTACACACCAGGCGTGTTTGTTTAGTGCTGACTATATCTGATATCAAGCTGCAAAGTCAAAACTGAGTTGTTGTGTGACCAGGTATAACTTGCACAGAAAAAGTTAGAAGTTAGTCACTTATCTGTGTCTGACTATTTGCAACCCTCATGGACTGTAGCCCGCCAGGCTCCTCTGTCCATGGAATTTTTGAGGTGGAAGATAATGCAGGGATCAAATTATTACAGTTCTTATATATCCTGTTAGAAATGTTTGAGGCTTATCTTCGAGAGAAAAACGTGGAAGGTGTATAGCTAAAAGGTTTCACACAAGGAGAGTGACATGGCAGAATTTGCATTTTCCAGTCTTGGGAAACTGTCCACCTTAGCTGACACACAGGTCAGAATGCCTGCATTATGGCAGAATTTGCATTTTCCAGTCTTGGGAAACTGTCCACCTTAGCTGACACACAGGTCAGAATGCCTTGATTCTGATCCAGCTCCTGGTGCTTAAGTTCTGGGTGACCACGACTGCCCCTGACCTGGTAAGAAGAGCTTCTGCAGGGTCGTGCAGTTTACTGGAGACAGTACTAACATCAGCATAGTGGTGGTCAGCACAGAAAACTGGGACTGGATGGGTTTCACCTTTCCCTGGGGACAATTCATCCATGAATCCCAGAAAATGCCTTTTACTTCTCTGTATTTTCTTCTTTGTCTGCTAGCTCTTATTTTTTTATATTATCATTTACTTCTGGGTCTAAACCCAAGAGCCCAGCTGAACTCCTTCTTGTCCTGTGGAGAATCTCACATCTCTCCCTCTACTGGCAGCCCATCTAACAGGGAAGGGTTTAAACACATAATTTTTATTTTTCTCTTATGAGTTCTCATCTCCTGGAGAAAACAGAATTATTTATGCTATTTTTAAAGAAGAGAGCTAGATTCCTTCTTTTCTTTCTTTTTTTTTTTTTTTTTTTTTTTGTTGGGAAGATCTTTAAACACCATAAACTTTGGGCTAGCTGGACGTGCCAGCTTTCCTTCTGGGGGTGCACACAGCCACTGCTTAATATAGAGTGATTCCAAAGGCGGCAGTGTTGGGGGGAGCTGAGCGGCGATAATGCAGAAT
The DNA here is from genome assembly GCF_029407905.1 of Bubalus kerabau. Classification (NCBI taxonomy): domain Eukaryota; kingdom Metazoa; phylum Chordata; class Mammalia; order Artiodactyla; family Bovidae; genus Bubalus; species Bubalus kerabau. The sequence continues at coordinate 113,720,832 of NC_073630.1, forward strand.
TCCTGCTGTTAGGAACCATGGCTCTGCTTGGAGACATATGTAGACACAGAAGGCAGAACACATCACAGTAGCTTAAGGCTCTGGAAGATGAAACGGACGGAGCGCCTGATCAGGACCCCAGAGACCGCCTCAGTCCAGGCGCCTGCACGCACCCAGCGGCTTTCATGGCTGCTAGCCTTTCTAGTCTTTACTTTTTATCTTTTCCTTCTCTACTTCTTTCCTTCCTCCCTCCCTCTCTTCTTGCTTTCTTTCTTTCTTTTTTTTTTTTTTTGTAATTTCCTTACTAAAACTCAGGTGAATTGGGGGCAAGAAAAGGATATGGGAGACAGGAAAAGATGTCGACTCAGATCTTGCAGAAGTAGTTACTATTTCAAGTGCATGAGGTGTGCAGATAACAGGCCCGCTTTTTCCGCTTTATTTAAACATTTGGTGTTTTTCACTCACTAAGTCACATCTGACTCTTTGCGACCCCACGCTCTGCAGCACACCGTGCTCCTCTGTCCTCTCTACTATCTCCCAGAGTTTGTCCAAATTCATGTCCACTGAGTCGGCGATGATGTCTAACTATCTCATCCTCCTCCGCCGCCCCCATATTTTAACATGAATAATCATAAAAACAAAATGCTCATATAAAAGAAAGTTAATATGTAGTTTATGAAAAGAATCAACTCCTTGAATTGACAGACAGACCTAGTCGCAAAGCCTGATTGGGACACTTTGCTCACTGTGGATGTTGGACTAAGCAATCCCTAACTCTGGGATCCTTGAAAGATTAAACAACATCACAAAGATTAAGTGCAAAATGAAGCTGGTGGTACAAACAGATGCTCAAATAACCTTTTTCACGTCTAATATTCATTTATTGCTCATAACTTCAGGAAAGTCATTTAAACAGGTTGTTTTACCTTTAAAACAGGGCTGAAACCTGTACTCACATCAAGACATGTCAAAGTATTAAATAAGCTAACATGTTGGTTTGCCTGTAAGTTGCAAGATGCCGTATACACGTGTCTATTACACACGTTGCCTACGCGTTAGTTGCTCAATCATATCAGAGACTTTGTGACTCCACGGGCTGTAGCCCACCAGGGTTCTCTGTCCATGGAATTCTCCAGGCAAGAATATTGCAGTGGGTAGCCTTTCCCTTCTCCAGGGGATTTTCCTGACCCAAGGATCGAACCCAGGTCTCCCGCAATACAGGCAGGTTGTTTGCCATCTGAGCCATCAGTGAAGTCTATTACACATGTTAGTTAATATAATTTATGTCAACAAGGAACAGAAAAGTACTCTGTGGACAGAGATCTATTATACGGTAGATGCTGTACTAGGAGCTTTACAATTATATGCTCTCTAATCATTGCAACCACTTTGTGCAGGATAAGATTGTTTTTATTGGATGGATATTGGAACTGGGTCATCAGTTCTGGGTTAGATGGAAGCTAATATGGATTCCTTTTATACAGTTCATGACTTTCTCACAGCAGGTATATTGGGGTGATTTGTCCTCCCTCGTCCAATGGAATACATTTTCTCAGAACTCTCGGCTATGACCCGTCCATCTTGGGTGGCCCTACATGGCATGGCTCATTGATTTATGCAAGGCCCTTCACTACAACAAGGCAGTGATCCATGAAGGGTATCACTGATGCAGTGGACATGAACTTGGGCAAATTTTTGGAGATGGTGATGGATAGAGAGTCCTGGTGGTGTGCTGCAGTCCGTGGGGTCACAAAGAGATGGACACAACTGGGCAACTGAACAATAACAACAACAACATGGATTGACACTTACAGTACCCTTGTCCTTGTTCCCAACATTTTAGATGCATTGCTTCATTTAATGATTTTATTAACCATACAATATAAAAATATAGATATATTCATTCTACAGATTGGAAAACTGAGATACAGAGGCAGTCAGTCACTTTTCCAAGGTTATATAGCTAGTAAGTGATAAAATAAGATTAGAACTAAAGCAGTCTGATATCAATGGCTTCCCTGGTGGCTCAACAGTAAAGAATCCACCTGCAATGCAGGTTTGATTCATGGGTTAGGAAGATCCCCTGGAGGAGAGCATGGCAACCCACTCCTTTTTTCTTGCCTGAAGAATCCCTCAGACAGAGGAGCCTGGCAGGCTACAGTCCATAGAATCACAAACAGTGGACATGACTGAAGCAACTTAGCATGCCCTCACCTGCAATCTGACACCAGGACCTGGGGTCCTGGGCATAATACTGTATGACAAAATATTGACTTGGTTCTGAAAATTTATCTCTTCAGCTCATAGATGCTGTCTTAACTTGACATTGATTCATGAATTACAATATTATTATTTATTTCATTGTTTCCAAAGGCAATAATATATTATTCAAATAAATTCTGTTGTTAAAATTAGTATAGAGATTGCTAACCTGCCATCATTAGTAGCTATATTCTTAAATTAGGTCTATAACCTGGGTTTGTGTACTTATGCATCTATTTACTAATCTATGTGTTCTCCCATGAAGCTGGGCTGGTGCTTAATGATGCTTCTCTGAAGGATGTAGCAATCAGAATTCATTTGAGTCCAAGCTCCAAAAATAATTAGTGATGTTAGTCATTACTGCCACGGGCTTGCATTCACAAGCTCCAAAAAGCTCTAAAACTGTAAGAACGTAGGTAGTTAGAGCATTCTTCTTTCTAACTCTCTCTTCACACTTTCCAAGAAATATTCTGCTTCTTCAGCTAGTACCCCTAGCCCTTAAAAGTACAAGTTTATCTTAGCTCTTCATATTCTCTACCTGGTATCCTCAGTGACACAGCAGCTGCTGAAGAATCAGCAAAGTAGAATTAAACAAGGGCAAGAGATGGTAAAAAAAAAAAAATGTGAAAATGCAAGGAAGTACGTAGCTCTGATGTGTATAAATGAGTGTGTGTGGTGTGTACACACACATACACATATGTGCTTAGTTGCTCAGTCGTGTCTGACTCTTCGTGTCCCTGTGGACTGTAGCCCACCAGAATACTGGAGTGGGTTGCCTTTTCCTGCTCCAGGCTGCCTTTTCCTGCTCTTCACACTTTATACATATGTACAATTTATATACACGTAGGAACAAATGCATATAAACAATTTGTAAGATGTTAAAACTATAGACTTGTCACAAATATTTTTTGAAAAAAGCAAGATTTTATGATATTCAGTATTACATAACTAGAGTGAAACTAGCTTCCCAGGTGTCTCAGTGGTAAAAAAATCCACCTGCCAATGCAGGAGATGCAGGTTCGATCCCTGCATCGGGACGATCCCCTGGAGAAGGAAATGGCAACCCACTCTAGTATTCTTGCCTGGGAAATCCCATGGACAGAGGAGCCTGGCAGTCTACCGTCCATGGGGTCGCAAAGAGTTGGACACAATTTAATGACTAGACAACACCAAGACCAGAGTGAACTCCAAGTTTGTTGAAACCGCATACAGTTTCACCAGTTTTCTCCATCACATCTGGATTGTTCAAAGGTTCAAAGCTTTGAGGGTCATTTCTGTATGTTTGCTGACAGAGCCAATGAAAGGAACAAACCCATCTGCCAGTTTGACAAAGCCTCCCTCCTTTCCAGCAGTAAATAGGGAGGCTGGGGCTGTCTAATTGAGAAATTGTGTGTCAGCAAAGAATTACATAAAGCCAGTGGGGCACATTTTATTCTGCATTTCACTGTTACCTACCTCTCCCTCTTTTCCTAGAACAGATTTTCCCCTGGCTTTGAAAGATGCTAATGGAGTGTTATTAGTCCAGGAAGAAAATTGCCCTGGAGAATCATAATGATTTCAGTGCCATGGTGACAGCAAACCAGACCGTTTAAGACAAAAGGGGTTTTAGTTTCTGTAGAAAGAATCAGAGTTGAGAGATAAATTGCAAGTGAAAGTCCCATGACATGTAAGATAGAAAAGGAGGACAAGGTTTGGGACTTTTTTGGTTGCTGAACTCATGCATGGAGACACCCCAAACCTTTCCTGACCTCTGAGGTTTGAAGATGAGATTAAATATTTAAGGTTGGATTCAGCACTTTCCCAGGTTTTTCTTTCACCAGCATTTGGAGGTAAAAGACTGCACAGCAAAACAAAAACAACACCCCCCACCCCACAAAGGGAAAAAAAAGAAACCTCTAATGCTGCGGTTCATGGGATCACAAAGAGTCGGACACGACTGAGCAACTGAACTGAACTGAACTGAATGCTATTATCCACAACATTATAGTCATTTTATCTTTAACAACTGATGTGTAGCCATCTGGGTTTTATACTTTAATATAGCAAAAGCAAAAGAAAAGAAAGTTGGAGAAGAGTAGTTTGATGTCCACATGTGATTATTTGCAAACCATTAGGGAAGTCTCTTTGGGGATTCTTAGGACTTTCTGAATTTGACCTGTCAAATGTCGAGTGAGCTAGTGTACATAGCTTTTAAGGCATAATAAAAGACAGTGATCAATGGTGCTCATTAAATAACTTTTACTTCCATACAAATTCTAAGATGAAAAAAAGGATGAGACAATGATAAAGACTTCAGATCAACAGTCCAGATCCTATAGAAAAAGAGAAAACAAGAGAGAGATAGAGAGAAAGAACAAATGAAGTAAGACAGACATGGATTTGGACCCAAGACACTACCTCTTCTCCACGTTTGGCTCCGGGAGGTAACTGGTTGCTGGTATTGTGGAGCTTTGGCATTTCATAGGCCACCATAGCGGAGAAGGCAATGGCACCGCACTCCTGTACTCTTGCCTGGAAAATCCCATGGATGGAGGAGCCTGGTGGGCTGCAGTCCATGGGGTCACTAAGAGTCGGACACGACTGAGTGACTTCACTTTCATGCATTGGAGAAGGAAATGGCAACCCACTCCAGTGTTCTTGCCTGGAGAACCCCAGGGACGGGGGAGCCTGATGGGTGGCTGTCATGGGGTCACACAGGGTCAGACACGACTGAAGCGACTTAGCAGCAGCAGCAGCAGCAGGCTGCCACAGTTAGAGTCCTTGGTTAGCGATGTATTAGTTGTGTGATCCTGGCCAAGTTACAGAACATCTTGGAGGTAATATTTTTCAAATCTGTTAATACCAGAGAATACATGAGGATTAAAAAGAATAATGTTTAATACAGCATTTGGCACACCATAATAAATAGCTTGCATAGGCACTCATTTTTTAAGTGCCTGAATATTATTAAATCCTTTGATCTCCTTCATCTCTCATCCTGACACACATGAAAATATGTGAGCTCATAACTCAGCCTTGTGTCCATTTGGCTCCAAAGATTAAGTTTTTGCCGCCTATAGATGCTGGGCTTGAATCCCAGAACCAATTTTCACTGTCTAAGTTTTACAAGTATCACAATCTTGTTGAATCCTGTTGTTTAAATGGAAATAGAGACAATAGGAGGAAAACGCCTATCTTTCTCCATGGAATTATTGATAAATCTACCCCATTTTATTTTGTAATATCCCTCCCTTTTGCTAAGGCTCTGTGTTGACCATCTCCTTTATGATAATAGATTTCATTTCAAAACAACAGCAAGAAAAACAATAATAAATTACTTAAAGTATTCAGAAAAGAAAAAGGAAATGCAATAGACACCTATGTTCTCAGCATCCAGATTTAGCATATTAATTGACTCAACAAGTATCAGTTGTGAATAAGCTGGCAACTGGGGTGATGGCTAGAAACCAAACACGCAAATATTCTTGCTTTTGTGGGGTTTGTATTTGACGGATAAATGTTAAGGTGATCATATTTACTTCAGGTAAAAATATTCTCTTACTGATCATATAGTTGGAGTCACCTGTCCATTACATATTTTGCCCTCTGAGTCTTTTCAGTGAGGCATGCATCCTCATTTGATTGATTTTAAGTGATAGCGTGAGGTCAAATTCAGTCTCCCTCATTGGACTTGATAGTCATTCTTCCTTTCATACTGACTTTCAAAGACATGTAAACAACCAGGGGTATTTCAAATGAAGCTCTAGGAGTTTAGGAAATGACTTACAGGCAGCCTGGGGTGCCCCTCTGGGATTATTGTTGTTCAGTCACTAGGTCATGTCCAACTCTTTGCAACCCCATGGGCTGCAGCATGCCAGCTCCTCTGTCCTCCACTATCTCCCAGAGTTTGCTCAACTCATGCTTATTCAGTTGGTGATGCTAGACAACCATCTCATCCTCTGTAATGACTCCATGGAAATTCATGAGGATCAAAGGAGAGAATGCAGATGAGAGATTTTATCCACTGTAAAATATTTCCCAAACGCTATTTATCTTTCTTACGCTGGTCATCTCCTGAATGCCACCCCACGTTATCTGGACCATGCTTGTCTCCAGAGCCTATCACTTTCTCTACTGCAGGAGTCATCTTAAGCAACTCCGGGAGGCCTCATAGACAGTGCCCCCACTGGAGACCATGGCCAGCATGCAGACGCTCCTCACACTACATCTAGCCTCACGTGGAACATGTCTCGGCGCAGAGCCGAGAATCTGGCATCCCTGAAGCTGCCCAGAGGTGTCAGAACATGCAACAGTGCTCGTGGGAGTCAGACTTTATAAGTGCGGGCAGGAAACAGGAGGGGGCTGCAGATTACTTTCTACTTGATTCCTGGCTCCTATAAACAGGAGAGGCACAGGGCTCCTGCATACCTGTCTGCAAGTGTTCCTAGTGCTGAGCACTGGCTATGTGTTTTCTTGAAGAGGGGGCCAGCTGTTATTTGTTTACTATCTCACTTTCCTTTCCCCACACTCTGGATGTATATCTCTCATACACACACACACACACACACACACGCACACATACACATTTATATATATATAGCATGTACATGAGAATATATATATATATATATATGGCTTGCACAGGAGAATATATATGCATATGGCATTCATATGAGTGTATATATATAAGTAAAATGAATGATACTTTTGTATTGTGTGGATATACCATATATATAAGTATTTACATATAGTCATGAGTTTTGTTGAGTGCTGTTTTGTACTATTACTATACGTTGAGAGATGGCTTTAAGAAAATTCATAAAAACAAACAAAAAAAACTCAAATAAATTGCTATGCTTTAATGTTGGGATTTTAGGTGATTTTTTACTTCTTTTATTCCCTTTTTCTGTTTTTTTTCATAATTCATTATATTGTTTTGAGTTTTCTGTAAGACAAGTAAGTATATATAATGCTTAGAATCAGAACAAAAACAATAAAGCTATTTTCATTAAAAATTAAGAACTCTCTGAAGCTTACTGGCCATGAGTCATTCCTGTTTTGAGCTACAACAGCTGAGGAGTCATCAATAATTACAGCAACAACTATGCTGCCGTAGAATCACTTTCTTTCCAGTTAGAATAAAAACTGAGACAGTGTGTAGATTAATACCCCACTTCACACACACTTTTCTTTATAAGATAGTGAAGGTTTTCCATTCCTTTGCTGTTTGTTTCACGGCACATGTCACTGCATTTGTATTATATTCTAACTTAGTGTCTGTCTCTCCTCTGGAAAGTAAGTTTCATCAAAGAAGGGTTCCAACTCTTTTATGTACTGTAGAAAGTTTTATAACAAGTTCATCGAAGTTTTTAAAACTAGAAGAGCTCCTGGCACAGGGAGATATTCAATAAATACGTTTGAATGAATTAACGAAGGATAGGAAAGAAGAAACCTACTATACTATTAGGGTTTCCAGCTGGCTCAGCTGGTAAAGAAGCCACCTGCCAGCGCAGGAGACCTGAGAGACATGAGTTCAGTCCCTGGTCAGGAAGATCCCCTGGAAGAGGGCACAGCAACCCACTCCAATATTCTTGCCTGGAGGATCCCATGGACAGAGGAGCTTGGCGGGCTACAGTCCTTAGGGTCGCAAAGAGTTGATCATGACTGAAGCGACTTAGCACACACGCACTATACAACTAATAAAAACTAACATTTATTAGGTGTTCTGAATACATGACAAGTGTAGGCCTTTCATTATCCTATGAGAGAGGTATGCTGATCCACAGTTTGTAGGTGAGGAAATGTGGGATCCGAGAGAATAAGTGTCAGGACGGAGGCACACTGTGGCTGCTCTGCTGGACTTTGAAGTCAAGAACTTTTTGCTGGACCGTCCCCCTCTGCACTTGTACAGGCTCTTCTGTTATTCTCTGTCCCTAAGCCTCAGTGCTATTCACCATCTCGATCCTTAGAACTAAGCAGGACTTTCTCTAGCCAGCCTCGCATTTCACATTGGCTGAAGTCATAGCCCCAAACCTGTTTTGAGATTTTGACTGTGCTTCCTGGTGACAGTCCTCCCCATTATTGTCTTTCCATGTGCCTCTCATCTCCTTCCACACACCTATTCCATCACATCCCCTTTCGGTTCCTCCAACATTATCCACTTAACTGTCCAGAATGATTTTTTACACTTCCATCAAGGTTGAAGACATCTGATCCTTTCCGATCCAGACCTGAGACTGGTGAGTTAACCAAAAACAAGGCTCAGAAGGAAACCATAAAATTGACGTGCACGCGCATGTGTATGTATGTATGTGTGTCACATGCGTTTTAATTACATATTTGTCAATCCTTTGGTTTAAGGTCACGGTCTTTTCTTTAAACACAAATATTGTGATTGGTGTTCTACTTATTCTGTCTTGGGAAAAAAACACACTCATAATGATTCATTTTCAATTTCTAATTTCTATTTTTTTCAGGTGGAACAGTATCTTGTACACACCTGCAAATCAAACTGAGAGTAGATATCTTGGGTTTTGTGATTTTCCTCCAACCTTTAGGTTAACTTGCTCACAGCACTTTCAATATGAACATTTTTAGTCAGCCATCTATTTCAAGTGAATTTTCAAAGCAACTATGAATTTTTTATAATCATTTATAATAGTATGTTGTTGTTGTTCAGTTGCTAAATTGTGTCTGACTCTTTACGACCCCATAAAATGCAGCACACCAAGCTCATCTGTCCTTCACTGTCTCCTCAAGTTTGCTCAAATTCAAGTCCATAGAGTTGGTGGTGCTATTTAACAATCTCATCTTCTATCACCCTCTTCTCCTCCTGCCCTCAGTCTTTCCCAGCATCAAGGTTTTTTCCAATGAGTGAGCTCCTAGTTTACATAATATTGATTATATAATACAATTAGCATAGAATTACAATTGTCAGGAGTTTCCCAGGTGGTGCTAGTGGTAAAGAACCCACCTGCTAATGCAGGAGACAAGAGATGTAGGTTCGATTCCTAGGTCAGGAAGCTCTCCTGGAGGAGGGCATAGCAACCCACTCTGGTATTCTTGCCTGAAGAATCCCGTGGACACAAGAGCCTGGTGGGCTACAGTCCACAGAGTAGCAAAGAACTGGACAGGACTGAGGCGACTTAGCACCCATGCATGCACAATTGTCATAAACTGTTTAGGAAACAAGCAAATATATCTTTTAACAAGCATCCAACTCAAATGATTGAAGCCAAATAAAATACTGTGCTTGACAGTTGTCTAATTGCTCCAAAAAACTATTGTGCTATGAATTTTAGATATCATGGTTTACAAAGGAAATCAGTCCTAAATATTCACTGGAAGGACTGATGCTGAAGCTGAAGCTTCACTATTTGGCCACCTGATGTGAAGAACTAATTCTTTGGAAAAGACCCTGATGCTGGGAAAGATTGAGGGCAGGAGAAGAAGGGGATAATAGAGGATGAGATGGTTGGATCGTATCAGTGACTCAATGGACATGAGTTTGAGCAAGCTCTGGGAGTTGGTGATGGACAGGGAAGCCTGGCATGCTTCAGTCCATGGGGTCGCAAAGAGTCAGACACGACTGAGCGACTGAACTGAACTGAACTGAACAAAGGGGATTAAGACCTGGATTTTAAAGTTTCACTATATGATAGGGTTTCTTGCACCTGTATCTCCTCTTAGGTCTTGTTGCTGTGAATCCTCTCCAGTCTTTCATGTGCCTCTTCTCAATTAATATCCCCACTGTCTTGATCCACATCTCTGGGGAGCCATAACTCCCCACAGATAAACCAAGGAATCACCTTGCCACAGTCATTCTAGACTCCAGAATGATTCTGACTTTCTACAGACCTCAGGACAGTTATTTTTTGGTTGTTGTTGTTGTTTTAACAGAATCCCCTCTGAAACTCATGAAGCGTGCCCCTCACTGATTCCTAGCAGCCATAGTTGGACATGCTGAACCAGAGGGAGAGAAAACACATTTATTTTGGATAAAGACATGGCTCCTTTTCCCACCCTATCCAATTAGGCAATTATAGCACTGGGCCAGAATTTTCTCCCGCATTTTGTGCATGCAACATAATTCTGCCACCAGCTGCTCACCAACATTTTGTTGTCTCTTCAACAGACAACAAATGGCAGAACAGTTCAGCAGAGGGTGATCTGCCAGCAAAACCAATGAGATGCAACCCCCTCCAACCAGCCTGTCATTAGGAAGCTGTTTTCTGTTTCTAAAATAAAACACACTGAAATTGTTGCTTTCCCCCATCTGTGTTTCTACCTAGAAAAGAGAGAGAGATGTTCCCCTATCTCATTGGTCCTGGGGTGTGTGGAAGGACACCCACGAAGACTTATGTATCTGCAGTGAACGCCACAGGAGACAGCTACCTAGCCTTAGTGAACTGAGGTTTTATGCACTTCATACTTTCAGTATTAAGAGTGCTTTGGTACTAGGTATTAGGAGTGTTTCAAAATATGACCACCTGGCCTGGGGACCATTCTTTTGTCACATCAGCTCTATCCTTTTTCATCAATGTCATTCACTTTTCTTCTGTCCTGATCACACTCTCTGTCTACATCATCCCATCTTCAATCTCAACCCTCCCCTCCAACACTCATTTGTTGTCCTTGTTGTTTAGTCACTAAGTCGAGTCTGACTATTTTCGACCCCATAGAATGTAGCCCATTAGGTTCCTCTGCCCATGGGATTTCCCAGGCAAGCATTCTGAAGTGGGTTGCCATTTCCCACTCCAGGGATCTTCCAGACCCAGAGATTGAACTCCGGTCTCCTACATTGACAGGCAAATTCTTTACCACTGAGTTACCAGGGAAGCCCCCAACCCTTATTAAGAGTCTACTACATTTAAAATTGGAGAAGGCAATGGCAATCCACTCCAGTACTCTTGCCTGGGAAATCCCATGGACGGAGGAGCCTGGTAGGCTACAGTCCATGGGGTCTCGAAGAGTAGGACATGACTGAGTGACTTCACTTTCACTTTTCACTTTCATGCACTGGAGAAGGAAATGGCAACCCATTCCAGTATTCTTACCTGGAGAATCCCAGGGATGGGAACCTTTGGACATGACTGAGTGACTGAGCACACACATGAAGGAAAGCAGGGCTAAGAAGGAGGTGATGTTTCAAACAAGATGTCTGGGCAACAGAGATGTCTGCCCAGTAGGGGGCTGGCAAAGAATGAGGACACAAATCTTACCAACTTGGCAGAGACAAGAGGAGCAGAAAAAAGGGAGGGAGGAAAGGAATTTCTGCCAGATCTATGGTGTCTCTGAGGGACAAGCCCAGGGCAAGGTGACCCATCACATCCCAAGCCCAATAAGGAGAGAAAGAGTTATGCTTCCTGGAGATCACAGGCACTGGAGGAGACAGGCATTGAAACTGGGAGGCCAAATGCCTTTAATAGACAGTACACAGGGCACCAAAGTTCTATGTAATTCCTCCTAGGCTTTTCTGAAACATCAGTAAGGTCAGCCACATACCCACTGCTACTGCTGCTAAGTCGCTTCAGTCGTGTCCGACTCTGTGCGACCCCATAGACGGCAGCCCACCAGGCTCCCCCATCCCTGGGATTCTCCAGGCAAGAACACTGGAGTGGGTTGCCATTTCCTTCTCCAATGCATGAAAGTGAAAAGTCAAAGTGAGGTCGCTCAGTCATGTGACTCTTAGTGACCCCATGGACTGCAGCCTACCAGGCTCCTCCGTCCATGGGATTTTCCAGGCAAGAGTACTGGAGTGGGGTGCCGTTGCCTTCACATGCCCACAGACCTTATTAAATTAGGGTTTGTCAGGGGTTTGCTGTTGTTGTTCAGTTGCTCAGTCATGCTCAACTCTTTGCAACCCCATGGACTGACTGCAGCATGCCAGGCCTCCTTGTCCTTCACCATCTCCTGGAGCCTTCTCAAGAAGTTGTCAAGGGGTTGGGTCATAGAAAAAGGGTGGGGCTTTACAGTGTGAAGTGTGTTAACATGAAAGGGACAATGAGATCATGGATGGGCAGAACTCATTGAATGGGGAATAAAAGTGTCCAGGGAGGGAAACATTGGCATTCCCACCCCCACTGCAGCCATGAAAGTCCCAGTGTGGTTGAATCACACACAGATGGGTGTCTCAGAGTGCACAACAGGGAGTCCGAGCGAATTTCAGCTGAATAGCTAAGGACAGGACACTTCACCTGATGCCCATGCATATTCGTGAATGTGATTAGTCTTATTCCCAACTGAAGAGTGAGAAAGCTGAGACTTAAGAGAAATTATGTAATTTACTTAAGGTCACATATTTCAAAACAAAGCTATAGGGAAGTCAGGCGTTTCTCCTCTACAATGCCAAGATTTATTAAGAATATCTAAACATCAAAAATATTGTCAGTTCTTTAATTTATATGGTCATTATTATACCATTTGACTAACTTCATATGGATAAGAAAAAAAAGGTAATTGTGATTAAACATTCTGATAGATACCATCATTTTTACTATGATTTTAATCTGTTTCCTTTTCATTGCCAAACTCTGCACACTCAGAGATGAGAGATAACTATTGTTCTGTCTGGTTGTCTGGTGTTCAGTTCTAGAAAGAGGGATGTTTGAAGGAAAGCTATAAGGTTTACAAATAAAGGAGACAGGTAAAATGAACTCTACTCTGAGAGACAGCAAAGGAAAATAGGAGTTCAAATGGATGTTACTGACCATCTCCAAAGTCAGGGACATCAGAGAAAATATATGACAGAGAGGGCTTTGTAACTTTTTAAACCTTTAAAAAAATCACTCTTCTATGATTATGAAATCTATATGCCTACCTATATAATGTAGGTGTATGAAAGTGAAAATGGTCCACATTGTTGTTTTAATACATTCAAGATGATACAAAAACACACAAGTGAAGGCTATCAGCAAGAATATAAACCCAGAGAACTGCAACATACTACAAATTCATAGCCATTCGTTGTGGGGGGAGGGACAATAGACTTTCCACATGTTATGAAATGGGGTTTCTTAGGCCAGTCATTTTTTAAAGATCCTATAGTCTGGGTCACTCCCGCTGAGAATTGGTAATTTTCAAGTGTAAAATATATCTTGAGAGTTAAAAAAAAAATAGGGTAAACAAACAAAAATTGTATTTGCAGCAACATGGATGGACCTAGAGATTGTCATACTGAGTGAGGTAAGTCAGATAGAGGAGAAATACTGTATGACATGCCTTATATGTGGAATCTAAAGAGAAATTATATAAATGAACTTACAAAACAGGAAGAGACTCATGGACTTAGCAAATGAACTTATGGATGCTGGGGGACAGAATGGGAGGAAGGGATATTTAGGGAGTTTGGGATGGACATGTACACAGTGCTATATTTAAAATGGATAACTGACAAGGACCTACTGTATAGCACAGGGAACTCTGCTCAATGTTATGTGGCATCATGGAGGGAAGGGGAGTTTGGGGGATAATGGGTACGTGTATGTGTATGGTTGAGTCCCTTCTCTGTTCACCTGGAACTATCACAGCACTGTCAATTGAATATACCTCAATACAAAATAAAACATTTCAAAAGAGGAAAATTGTATTATTATTATTAAAATAAATAAATTATGGCATATTTGTGGAATGGAGAGCCTTCGAATATATAGGGAGTGTGTTACTGTGGTCTTCCTCCAAGATGCCTTAACTCATGGCCAAGAAGAGCAATGGCCAGCTGTGTCAAGCGATCACGCTCAGTCCTGATTGCCTGTTCCATGCGGACTCTAGCCTCACTGCACCAGAGCATCTGTCAACTCTGCAGAAGCCTTACGCCTGGTGTGGTGAGCATGTACGTTCCCATGGTTATCCTTGACCATGTGGCCCAGAACTGAGCAAATTTGTGGGTATGGAGCTGGAACAGTTTATGCAGCCCCAGTTTATAGACACACATATCATTATCAACTTATTAAAAATAATTATTTTTTGGCAGTGGGCTCTGAAAGAATTTTATTACTTTTCTTTCATCAACTCTATATTTCTTAGTCTTTGGATAATAATGATTTACTTCAGCATTTTGAGAAGTACCAAGATGAGCTATTTTAGCCACTGGGGTGAACACTGGATTCTGGTGAAAACTGGCCACATGATGAAGTGATAGAGTGACCACCAGTGAGCATATGTGCAGTGAAGTCACTTCAGTCATGTCTGACAGTTTGCGACGCTATGGACTGTAACGTGCCAGGCTCCTCTGTCCATGGGATTTCCCAGGAAAAAATACTGGAGTGGGTTGCCATTCCTTTCTTCAAGGGATCTTTCCCACCCAGGGATCAACCCAAGTCTCTTATGTGTCTCACATTGGCAGGTGGGTTCTTTACCACTAGCGCCACCTGAGAAGCCCATAGACTGACATTTCACAGAAGAAATTCTGCTTCACATGCTCCAGTGTAGGTGCCCCTGTTGCCCACCTGTCACTACTGACATTTGTCAAACACAGTCAGATATCCAAACACTTTCTGAAACATTGTTATTCCAACACAGACAAATCTGCTGCCAAAATATCCCAGTTGCATTTCCATTTCTGCAAAAAGAAAAGAAATTTTATGCTGAAATGTTCAGGGTAAGCATATCCTCAAAAGCCCAGCAAATGAATTATGAGCCATTCTCCCTAATACAATAAAATATGAATCTCCTAGACTTACAGACTTCAGCATTACTTGTGAGTTATATGGTCACTTGCAACTCACAGAAATAGTTTCATTCCAATATCTATATTGTCATACTCTCTCCTTCATATTGCTGGCCAGTTTAGCTATACATTTCACAGTCAGTACATTTCTAAAAATTATACTGGCTTCTAGGATTTGTTTTGAACACACCTTTGCTATTCTTTTATCCCTTCTTCAGCAGAGGCAAAAGAAAGTGTCATGGGTACTGAAGGACCCAAATAAAACAAATAACCTAGGACTGATTAAGCCACCCACTCATCCATCCAACTATCTATTTATCCACTGAAAAGTACTTCTGAATATGAATACTACTTCTTTTAATTAATAAAATAATTAATTTTTTGGCCATTCTGTGCAACATGCAAGATCTTAGCTCCAGAGCAGAGATTGGATCTGCATCCCCTGCAGTTTTGTCTTTGCTCAGTCCCTCAGTCACATCCGACTCTTTGTGACCCTGTGGACTGCAGGATGCCAGGCTTCCCTGACTTTGACCATCACCCTGAGTTTGCTCAAACTCATGTCCATTTAGTTGGTAATCCAATCCAACGATCTCATCTTCTGTCGTCCCCTTCTCCTTCCACCTTCAATGTTTCCCAGCATCAGGGTCTTTTCTAAAGAGTTGGCTCTTTGCATCAAGTGGCCAAATTTTTCAAGCTTCAGCTTCGTCTTCAGTCCTTCTAATGAATATTCAGGATTGATTTCCTTTACGACTGACTGGTTTGATTGTCTTGCCATCCAAGCAACTCTCAAGAGTCTTCTCCAACACCATAGTTCAAAAGCATCAATTCTTCAGCACTCAGCCTTCTTTATGGTCCAGTTTTCACATTCATACATGGCGACTGGAAAAACCATAGCCTTGACTATATGGACCATTGTCAGCAAAGTAATGTCTCTGCTTCTCAATATGCTGTCTAAGTTTGTTATAGCTTTTCTTTCAAGGAGCAATTTCATGGCTGCACTCATCATCTGCAGTGATTTTGAAGCCCAAGAAAATAATCCTCTACAGTGGGAGTGCCTAATCTTAGCTACTCAAACTCCAGGGAAGTCCCCAGTACCTCTTCATTTACTTGTAATATGACCTAATGCCCTTTAGGCAGGCCATCTAAAACTATGGCTTATATATTCATATAACATGGGAGTGGTAACTGCTAGATCACATAGTGCTGAAATGATTAAATGAAGTCATACTTGCCAAATATTTCTGATCATTCTTTTTTCCTAACTAGTTGGGGGAGAGATGACAGAAGCTACGATTTGGTTGCGCAAATACTGAAATATCTACGGCATTTCAATGGAGTGTTTCAATCACACACAGGACGCATGAAGGGAACTTTAATTTTCTAGGCAAGTCCAGAGTAGAATGCCTCAGAGCTTCAGGCAGATCCTAAGTGTCATATGTCTATAGCTCCCTTGGTTGTATTGGGAATACTTCCTTCACATGTACCACCTTGAACTTAGGAAGTCATGCTCAATTTTTCAACCTTCGTAGCCTAAAAGGGGCCATACTTCCTAAAACCAAATTAGGATGTTTTTTTGACCAAGATTTGTTATTATTATCATCACTATTGGTATTTTAAATGCAAATTTTTATATAAGAAAATTATACCAACTCATAAAAATAAAATTACATGATTTTGAAGGGAGATAAACTAAGTAAAAAATTCAGCAAATATAGGTATGTTTAATATAATATGTGCAATGAAATTCATTATAATGAAAATCTGGAACACAATTAGGAAATAATAAAGGCAGTTATGCTTGATGTAAACTAGAAAATATTCGCCTATGGCCATACCACCCTGAGTGCACTGGATCTCATCTGATCTTGGAAGCTAAGTAAAGTCAAGTGTTGTTAGTACTTGGATGGGAGAAAACATTCATTACCAACTCTGTAAGGACTCTGGCCTGGGTAGGACAAGGGATATAGAGGTGACTAAGACAAGATCCTTTGGCTTAAGGAATTGTTTATAAACCGAATGAATCTTTGAGCAGTCAGTTCAGTGGCTCAGTCGTGTCCGATGGACTGCAGCACACCAGGCTTCCCTGTCCAACACCAGCTCCAGGAGTCTGCTCAAACTCAAGTCCATCAAGTTGGTGATGCCATCCAACCATCTCATCCTCTGTCATCCCCTTCTCCTGCCTTCAGTCTTTCTCAGCATCAGGGTCTTTTCTAATGAGTCAGTTCTTTGCATCAGGTGTCCAAAGTACTGGAGCTTGAGCTTTAGAATTAGTCCTTTCAATGAATATACAGTGTTGATTTCCTTTAGAATTGACTGGTTTGATCTTCTTGCTGTCCAAGGGACTCTCAAGAGTCTTCTCCAACACCATAGTTTAAAAGCATCAAGTTTTTGGCGCTAGGCTTTCTTTATGGTCCAACTCTTACATCCATATATGACTACTGAAAAAGCCATAGCTTTGACTAGATCAACATTTGTTGGCAAAGTAATGTCTCTGCTTTTTAATATCCTGTCTAGGTTGGTCATAGCTTTTCTTCCAAGGAACAAAAGTCTTTTAATTTCATGGCTGCAGTCACCATCTGCAATGATTTTGGAACCCAAGAAAATAAAGTCTGTCACTGTTTCCATTGTTTCCCCATCTATTTGCCATGAAGTGATGGGACCAGATACCATGATCTTTGTTTTTTAAATGTCAAGTTTTAAGCTAACATTTTCACTCTCCTCTTTCACTCTCATCAAGAAGTTCTTTAGTTCCTCTTCACTTTCTGCCATAAGGGTGGTGTCATCTGTATATCTGAGGTTATTGATATTTCTCCCAGCAATCTTAATTCCAGCTTGTGCTTCATTCAGTCTGGCATTTTGTATGAGGTATTCTGCATATAAGTTGAATAAACAAGGTGACAATATACAGCCCTGATGTTTTCCTTTCCTAATTTGGAACCAATTATTGTTCTGTGTCTGGTTCTGTTTCTTCTTGACCTGCATGCAGATTTCTCAGGAGGCAGGTAAGGTGGTGTGGTATTCCCATCTCTTTAAGGATTTTCCACAGTTTGCTGTGATCCCCACACTCAAAGCCTTTACCATAGTCGATGAGTCGCCTTTGAGCAAGAGAAGACCTATAATTTCATTGGCTCAGTAAACAGTTCCCTGAAATACTCAGGACTAAACTACTGTGGTAGTTTTAGACATGTCATTGACATGACTTCTATCAAAGAGAGGACTGTGCATTCTACATTTTTTTTTTTCTGGGCCAACTTCAGTGACTGATTCATAGCCAATGGGAGGCAACAGAAGTGACATTGTGAAATGTCCAAGGTTAGGTCATAAAATGTAATGTATTTCTGTCTGGCTCACACAGACATCGCTTTTGACACCCAAAACCACAAAGTAAGGAATGTCATTACTCTGAGAATACCACGCTATGAGGAAGCTCAAGCCACGGGGAGAGGCTGTCAAGCTTCTGTCCCTAGCCTCAACTGAGGTCTCATCCAACACAGTCTCTTGAATAAAGACACCTTCAGATGAATCCAACAGCAGCTGCTGAGTCCTCTCCAGAGACTAATTCTTCCAGCTAGGGTCTGAGTTATTACTGAGCAGAGGCTAACCATGTCTTCTATGCCTTGTCCATATTTCTGACCATGAAATCAAAGGACATGTTAAAATGATGCTACAAGCAGCTAAGTTTTGGAGTCATCTACTACACAGAAGAAAGTAACAGGAACACCACTCTTCTCGTCACATGGTCTAAAATATCTCTTTAGAGAAGTTGGAGTGGAAAAGTGGTAAAATTTTCCTGGGCCAAAGCAATGAAAAGTCCTTCATTGATCTCCAGATCTGACATTAAATGTCTGTGTTACTTTGAGCATTTCAAATACATGTTTTCAGTTTGAACAGTTTTCAAGTATTTTTTTTCAAGTTTTTAGCTCATGATTTTGGTAATTCCCAACCTACTTACTGTCTATCAGGCACTGTACTAGGTTCTAACACATACGGACTTTATCCTGACAAACAGCTCATGAGATGGGAGTGATTTTTCAGATTAAAAGACAGGGAAATGACCATCAAGAGCCAATGGTTATTATTTATTGAGGACTTAAGATGTGTCATAGGACTTCCCTGGTGGCTCAGACAGTAAAGCGTCTGTCTACAATGTGGGAGACCTGGGTTCAATCCCTGGGTTGGGAAGATCCCCTGGAGAAGGAAATGGCAATCCACTCTAGTACTATTGCCTGGAAAATCCCATGGACAGAGGAGCCTGGTAGGCTTCAGTCCATGGGGTCGCAAAGAGTTGTACACGACTGAGTGACTTCTTTTTTAAGATTTGTCATATACTTTCTAAGCACTTTATGTGTAATATCTCATTTCATCTTCATAATAACTGTGTTATTATGATCTCCATTTTATAACTGAGGATAACAAAGCACAAAAATGTTATGCGAATTAGCGAAGTTTACCCAATGAATAGGTTGGAAGCCTGTGACTTAGCTCAAGATTCCATAAAAAATACTACAGGCCAGGTGGCTTAAACAATAGGCATTTCTTTCTCACAGTTCTGGAAGCTGGAAAGCCCAAGATCAAGGTGCCAGACAATTGGGTTCCTCGTGAAAGCCTTCTTCCTGGCTTGCAGACATCGGTTTTCTCACTGTGTCCTTGTAGGGCAGAAAGAGAAAAATAGTTCTGGTTTCTCTTCCTCTTCTTATAAGAACATAAATCTCATTATGGGGCCCTATCTTCCTGACCTCAGTCAATTACCTCTCAAAGGCCCCAACTACAAAGGCTATCACACCAGGGGTTAGGGCTTCAACAAGTGAATTTGAGGGGGTTACAAACACTCAGAGCATAACAGTCTATCTTCAGAGCACACTCTTAACAACTGTACTCTTTAATGAAAAATATACCACAACACCAACTTGGAAAATGTTTTTTAAAAAAAAGTGTAAAAGATCACAGAAATCTATATCCTCCCTGATTAAAAAATTGATTAAAAGCATGCATAGGGAAAAGTAGAAAGATGACATCAAAAAGAAACAAGAGTAGGAATAGTAGTGTTTATGTAGGAATAATAGTATTCATTTTTTTCTTTTTCTTTTTGATCTACAATCAGGATTCTTTTGTAGTATCATATTACCTCCATAGTATTAAAGTTCAGTATAATAAATGTATAGTCCCTTCCCAAACCAGGGATTGAACCCAGGCCTCCTGCATTGCAGGCAGATTCTTTACCAGCTGAGCCACAAGGGGAGCCCAAGAATACTGGAGTGGGTAGCGTATCCCTTCTCCAGAAGATCTTCCCGACCCAGGAATCAAACCTGAACTGCAAGCGGATTCTTTACCAACTGAGCTATGAGAGAAGTCCCTCCATAATATGAAGTTCAGTATAATAATTTTATAGTTTCTTGGGCAGAAATGTCCATGCAGAAGACCATTTATTAATGAGTAAATGAGTGGAGAACGTGTCAAATTTCAGTGGAGGCTTTTATATTTTATCTCATGCTTTGAGACATGCTGTCTCCTTGAAGGCAAGGAGAGCACATAATATTCACACGTGGTAGGCCAGAAGGCTGCTGCAGCCAGTGGGTTTTTGAGATCACTTTCTGGACAGCGGTGAAGCAATGCATCTGTGGCTCAATGCCACTAATTCTTCTCACTTCCAGCAGCCAGGAAAAGAGAAAGAAGAAACTGTGTCAATGTTAAAAGATTTACTTGGATTATCATGGCAGAATTTGGCACTCACGCATTTGCAGACTCGGAGAATTCACAGAGAAGGGAGGCGAGTGGTGCTGAGAGAGGTGAGGTGGAGTGAGTGACAGCACTCTAAGGGTCTACTGCAGACCCCTGAGACCCCACCATCCCCCAGAGACTGTGCATCTTGAGACCTGGGAGCTGGAGTGGAGACCGGGCTTGGTCTTTCCAGGTTGCAGAGAAGGGAAGGAGAACACAGTTCTGTGTGACTCTGACTTTCCACTCTTTGCTGTTTTTCAAAATAGGGATCACAGCCTCCAGATCCTAGCCCTAATCTTAACACAGATAAGAGAAAAGAAATGCCAAGCAAAAGATTTTAACTTTTGATGCCAGAAGCATGTCAGATAGTCATCAGAAAGAATGAGTTCATTGCTACCAAAGAGGGTGTTTGAAAATTAACCAGGATGATGTCTTAGGGTGAACATAAAAATGTTAAAAAAAAATCTGTACTTTTGTTAACTTAATAAGTAGCACCTCTGACCTGACCTGAACCTAGTGGGAGTTAGTTTACAGCCTCTGGGTTTGATATGCCTTGTGAATTTTCATGAGTTTCACTGCATAAATATTAATGTGTTTGTTTATGTGGCACTGCCTTTGGCTATTAGGAAGAGCTGTATAATATTGGGGATCGTAAAAACCCAGAAAACCCGTATTCAAATTTGGCTCTGCTGGTTTCAGATAAGGGATTGTGGGCACCTATTGCATTCACAGATATTTCTATTTCTCCCTGTCTATTCTCCCTGCTATGAGGCCCATGTGGTCAAATTTTAATCTTTATTTATTAAAATTGTTTGTGACGGTGGTTAAACAGGAGCTTATTCAGTGAATGTTGTGTGCTTAGTAGCCAAAGAATACTCTTTTCCTCTAAAGGAAGAGACAGGAGAGAGAGGCGTGCTTGACTATATTTTCAAATAGGTGTTTTGAAACATGATTTTTAGTAGCTCTACATGACTACAACCATCTTCAGGGCAATTGGGCAAGAGAACATATGAAATCAAAGATGCTAGAGCTAAAGAGACGAACAAACCAAAACAGAGATTTAATGAGGGAAACAGCATCGATTGAATAGCCCAGACTTTGACATGAGATTTGGATTCAAAATCTCATTCTGTCTGCTCTTTGTCCTTAAGTGGAAAAAAAAAGTCAACATCTCTAAATTTGTTTCCTTAGCTGTTAAGTGGCAGTAGCAATATGTCTCTCATAAAGATTAAATAGAATAAATGAGTTTTAGCACAGTGTCTGGCATTTTAACTACCTGCAAAAATAGACATTGTTTTAATGAAATGCACATGCTGATGTAATGTTTACTGGGAAGTTTTGCTGCCGCATGCTGTCTGCAACAGTCCTGACCCTCAAGGAAGTCTATTTCCATCTCTTGCTCATAAAGTTATTCACTGTGGCTGGAAATTTGACAACCACGATTTCCAAAACTTCTTAGACTGTAAGTTCCGAACTGCTGGTTTATTTTTCAGTAGTTGGCCAAGCGTCACTGAAGACTCTTGCCCAAAGATCTATGAGTAGGTGCTCCTGGTACAGTGATTCATAGTTGCAGGTTCTGGGCCAGATAACTTAGAAAGGTGAGATTACCATGGCTTTTCAAGGAAATATTATCTGTTCTGTGACTCCTGAGTCAGGAAACCATTTAATACCCCGGAGCTCACAGCAGCTGAGCTCAAACATCAGGCTGTGTTTAGAAGGGCCTCCCTCCTCTTCTTTAATGGGCCCTTATTACAGGGGCAGAAGCCTATTAACCCAGTACCCAGTGACTACTACCATAAATTCACCATAAAATCCCATTGACATTGGTTGACTGTCAGGAACATAAAACTGTCAGTGGCCACATTTTCAATTACAACGGACAATTACTCTGTGCATGTCAGTACATGCACGCCATAGCTCATGTGTGGGAATCATCCTGCTCTCAGGCATGTATGGGAATAGTGATGACCTGTCTTCACATGGTGAACGGGGGCTTTGAAGCAGTCCAGGCGATTTCCCAGCACCGCTTGAATGTTAATATCAGGAGAGGAAAAGATGTACTTTGCTTTGTTTCAATAACGTGCTGGGTTTTCCTTCTCTATAGCATGTTAGAGTGCATTGAAATTGTCATTTCATTATCAGTCTCCCCAGCTAGCCTTTTACTGTTTGTTTTAATCTTCAGAATCTGGAATAGCACCTTCTATATAGATGGTGTTCTGTAAATAACTCAGCATCAGTACATGACCTCAGCATGTGTGTGTTAGTTGCTCAGTCATGTTTGACTCTTAGAGACCCATGGACTACAGCTCCGCAGGCTCCTCTGTCTATGGAATTCATCAGGCAAGAAAATTGAAGTGG
The DNA here is from genome assembly GCF_029407905.1 of Bubalus kerabau. Lineage (NCBI taxonomy): Eukaryota > Metazoa > Chordata > Mammalia > Artiodactyla > Bovidae > Bubalus > Bubalus kerabau. Next base: position 113,743,795 of record NC_073630.1, read on the forward strand.
GTAGCCATTCCCTTCTCCAGGGGATCTTCCTGACCCAGGGACTGAACCTGGGTCTCCTCCATCGTAGGCATATTCTTTATAGGCTGAGCCACCAGGGAAGCCGGACTTCAGTTCTTAAGACAATTAAGCTGAGTGTGCTTTTATGCCTACATCATCTTCAGTTCCTGGCAAACTCACCTGCCAAGCAGCTATTTTAGAATGTATGCACTGAGACACAGTCTCCTTATGCCCAAAGCCAAAGGATCCACCACTGACTGAAGCAGGCATCGACATTAAAGGCAAGTTCCAACCAACTTGCCCAAAGTTTCTTTCTGCCAGTCTGAAGTCACCACTAATTCCACCAGATTATCTTCCTGATGCAGACAGATGTGTCCTGCTAAGGACCCTACACAAAATGTTGATTTCCCAAACATCAGGGGAAAGTCCTTTATCCTAATTTGAGAACTATTATTGACTCCTTCTATCCAGTTCTGAAGTGTTTTCTAGAACAGATACACTCAGTAAGAGGCTTGTAGCTTCACCAGGGCTGTGCTTTCAACCAGATTTGGGCATCTAGACAGGCCATGGTTTGACTATGCTCTGCCACATTCTAATCATGTAAACTTGGAGAGGTTAAGAGATCTCAGTAATCTCAGTTTCTTCATCTATAAAATATCAAATAGAAATTCAGTGGTACCTGTGGAGTTGAGTTGAGGGTTACATGAGATACTGAATGCAAAGTGTCTGATGAATTGTGGTTTTTTTTTTTAAAAAGTATGGAGTCTTTTCCTATAAGCAACTGTTTTCACATACAAATTCTTCAATTCCACCTGAAATATTTTATCCCATAATTGCTTACTATCCTACCATCCTTCTATAAAAGTGCAGACAAAGAAGTGTCTGTAGTTCCCAAAGTGGCTTTTGTATGCATGCGTGCATGCTAAGAAGGTTCAGTTGTGTCCAACTCTTTGTGACCCTATGGACTGTAGTCCAACAGGCTCCACTGTCCATGGGATTCTCCAGGCAAGAATATTAGAGTGGGTTGCCATGCCCTCCTCCAGGGGATCTTCCTGACCAAGGGCTCAAATCCCTGTCTCCTGCGGCTCCTGCATTGCAGATGGATTCTTTGCCACTAGGCCACCAGGGAAACCTGGCTTTTGTATACCTGGTGCTATTTGATCTGTTTCCACCCATTGAGATAGTTGATGGGGTCATCGCCTCCTCCTCCTCCTCACAGAAGATAAATAGGAACTTTGAGACCAGGGAAGATAAATGATTTTGCAGAGTGATAAAACCCTAAGCTTCAGTTCTAAATACAAAGTCAAGAAGACTTTATGAATCAAAACTTTTCCTTTCTCGAGGCTCAGCTCCTTAGAACAACAGATGCATTTGGATACACTTGCTTGACTTCTTTCGGGCTTCCCAGGTGATGCTAGTGATAAAGAACCCACCTGCCAATGCAAGAGACAGGGGTTTGATCCCTGGGTTGGAAAGGTCCCCTGGAGAAGGAAATGGTAATCCACTCCAGTATTCTTGCCTGGAGAGTCCCATGGGCAGAGAAGCCTGGCTGGTTACTTTCCATAGGATTGCAGGGAGTTGAACATGATCGAAGCAATTTAACAGGCTTGACTTCTTTGCTGTCTTTACAGATCTCTTTGCAAGCACCCCTGTCCCATGGTTCCAGCTCTTCATCTGCATCTCCCTTTCTATGGAGATGGGCTTTCTCAGACCTGCTCAGTATTTTCTATGGTGAGATTCAGTGGTATTAACTGTCAGTCCCCACCGATTTGGAATTTTATGAGACAATAGAAGACCTATAGTGTCAATCCCTGAATGTCAGACTGTAATCTTCTGTAGTATTCTTAAAAAAAGAGGAAAATCAAGATGAAATGAGGGTGCCAAAATGTCAAAAAAAGAAAAAAGCACCCACTTTGCTCCTTGGTCAAGGTTTCCTTTCTTTTGCAGTTTTGTTAAGCATATTGATCGATTCCTTCACTATTTTGAGAATTAAGCATCCTGAGTAGTTAAATGCTTTGGACATACATCCCCAGTATACACATGCTTATTTGTTTGGAAATTGTGCATATGTTATAAAATACTATTGTTTTGTATGATACAAAAGTGGACATTGAAAGGAAGTGATAAACATGATGTGGATGCAAGCGTGTTAAGTTGTTTCAATTGTGTCAGACTCTTTGCAACTCCATGGACTGTAGCCCTCCAGGCTCCTCTGTCCATGGGATTCTCCAGGCAAGAATACTAGAGGGGGTTGCCATTCCCTTCTCCAGGGGATCTTCCCGACCCAGGGATGGAACCCTCATCTCTCATGTTTCTTGCATTGGTAGGCAGATTCTTTACTACTAGCACCAAAGATGACATAATATATTAAAATTCTTTCGAATTGTGGTATTATAGCAACCATGTAAAACTCAGACATCTTACAAAACATTTCTGTTTCTCATTACTAAAGTGGATTAGAATATGTAGTAATTATATATATATATATATATATATATTCATTTTATAGGATATGGATGTAATTTAGGAGATATCTATAACCCATGTACATAGACTTTCATCAGATCAGATCAGTCACTCAGTCGTGTCCGACTCTTTGCGACCCCATGAATCGCAGCACACCAGGCCTCCCTGTCCATCACCAACTCCTGGAGTTCACTCAGACTCATGTCCATCAAGTCAGTGATGCCATCCAGCCATCTCATCCTCTGTCATCCCCTTCTCCTCTTGCCCCCAATCCCTCCCAGCATCAGAGTCTTTTCCAATGAGTCAACTCTTCGCATGAGGTGGCCAAAGTACTGGAGTTTCAGCTTCAGCATCAGTCCTTCCAAAGAAATCCCAGGGCTGATCTCCTTCAGAATGGACTGGTTGGATCTCCTTGCAGTCCAAGGGACTCTCAAGAGTATTCAACACCACAGTTCAAAAGCATCAATTCTTCAGTGCTCAGCTTTCTTCACAGTCCAACTTTCACATCCATACATGATCACAGGAAAAACCATAGCCTTGACTAGATGAACCTTTGTTGGCAAAGGAATGTCTCTGCTTTTCAATATGCTATCTAGGTTGATCATAACTTTCCTTTCAAGGAGTAAGCGTCTTTTAATTTCATGGCTGCTGTCACCATCTGCAGTGATTTTGGATCCCAGAAAAATAAAGTCTGACACTGTTTCCACTGTTTCCCCATCTATTTCCCATGAAGTGATGGGACCGGATGCCATGATCTTCATTTTCTGAATGTTGAGCTTTAAGCCAACTTTTTCACTCTCCACTTTCACTTTCATCAAGAGGCTTTTAAATTCCTCTGCACTTTCTGCCATAAGGGTGGTGTCATCTGCATATCTGAGGTTATTGATATTTCTCCTGGCAATCTTGAGTCCAGCTTGTGTCTCTTCCAGTCCAGCATTTCTCATGATGTACTCTGCATAGAAGTTAAATAAACAGGGTGACAATATACAGCCTTGACGAACTCCTTTTCCTATTTGGAACCATCTGTTGTTCCATGTCCAGTTCTAATTGTTGCTTCCTGACCTGCATACAAATTTCTCAAGAGGCAGATCAGGTGTTCTGGTATTCCCATCTCTTTCAGAATTTTCCACAGTTTATTGTGATCCACACAGTCAAAGGCTTTGGCATAGTCAATAAAGCAGAAATAGATGTTTTTCTGAAACTCTCTTGCTTTTTCCATGATCCAGCGGATGTTGGTAATTTGATGAAATAGACTTTCATAACACAACATATATAAAATTATATATACATATATATGAGAAAGTGTGAACCGCACTATTTTTAACCTTGTCTTTTACCTGCAAGATATTAGGTGGTGCTGATAACAGTGGATATGAATCTATGTATGATGATCTTCCAGGGTTTATTTGGTTTTGCTTTTATGTTTGCCTTTGTCAGAATGTTTAGATTGGCATTTTTATAATTCATTACACAGCGGGCCTCCTAGGTGAGTATGAACAACAAAGACCTTGGAGCAGAAGAACGGTCAGTCCTGCCATTTTCTTGTACACGTGTGCTTTGCTTGTGTCCCTGGCATTATTTTCAACCAGTCATTTTTTGTAGAAAGCTTGCCAAACCACTTGTTTACTCTCTGAGTGTTAGCATAGTTGACATGAGATCATGCAATCTATAAATATAATTAACCAGGGACATCTAAACCCCAGGGCATTGTAATATACCCTGTAGAGAATGTTGGTTGAGCCCTTTGATATCTGTGTTCTATAAAATATAGACATTTTTGCTGGGTAGGAAGATTATGTATCCTGATCTCCATTGCAGCTAATTAAACCCTTTGGCTAGGTTCTAGCTAATAGGATGCAAATAAATTAAGAGTGGACCTTAAGTAGAAAAGGAATATTCTCTCTCCTTCTCTTTCTGTCCCACCTTCTGCAGAAGCTGAAGCAGCCATCCTTGTTCACAATAGGGAATCTCATGCTTAAAATGGCAGAACAATACTGTTTTAAGGTCAAGGGTGTTCCACACCACTGGATTACTATTTCAGCCCTGAAAATTTCAGGCCTACACTGTTGGGGCTGTTAGAAATGAACTTTTAAAAAAAGTCATTGACATTTTGGTCTTTGTCACAGCCAGAAAACCCATATCCATATCCTAACTAACACAGCATACTAAAAGTGAATAAATCAGTGTGGGTGCCCATGGGTCCCTTTGTGTTATAACTCAGTATTCCCCCCAACCACAGGAAACCTTGTCAATCACGTCAGTAATATTAACACAGCTTACTTTTCTATTTTTTAAATTAAAAATATAACAGGAATTCTTTTTTTTTTTTTTTTCTTTCTGTGTCCCAGTTTACTACTTTATTAGGATGCTGGCATTCTAGTAGACCTCTGATTAGTTGGACAATTGTATGCAGTTTTTTATTTTTATTTTTTTGCTTGTCTGCTTCTACATTTTCATATTATATATATTAGCCTGGTCAACATAGGGTAACTGCAATCCTCTTGAAAGCAGAACTACTTTGTACATGTAATTGGTTCTACATACCAGTGGATCTCAAAATATGTTCCTGGAATTAACATCACCTGGGAATTTGTTAGAATTCCAAATTTCTACCTTCCACCCCAGACTTGCTAAATCAGAAGCTCTAGGGTATGCCTCCAAATTGGTGTGTTAATAAGCCCTCAAGGGGATTCTGGGGCCATCTGAAGGTTGACAATCATGATAATTATGGCAATCACTCTTAAACCTCAAAAGCTTAAGAAGAAGTGACCTTCTGAGCTATAGTTGGAAGTAGGGAGCATAGAGATGGTTAAAGTTAGGCTAGACGGGAAGTGTGGTGCTGCCCTGAAGAAAGGGTTCTGAGATGTCCCCCAGTGAAGGACAGAATGTTTCCACCAAAGGATTTATCAGCACTCCCTTGTCACAGAGGAGTTATTACCTATCGTGGCAAATAGTAGGGCCAGGTCCTTCCTGAAGGGAGTATGAGGATACTGTTAGGTAGTGGAGGGGGGAGAGGTGAACAGCTTGCATGGCCTGGGTCACCGGTGGGCTCTGTAAGAAAATGTCTGGGCACAGTTCCTCCCAAGAGAGCAAACAAGTGCGTAAGTATGATGAGAAGTGATCAAGCTAGTGCTCCCTGCCCCTCGCCAATGAAGTATTGTCATGAGAGGATACAAATAGATTTTATGGAAAAAGAAAGATCCTATGAGCAAAAAAAAAAAAAAAAAAAAAAGAAAATTGCTGAGTTCAACAAAGTTAAACATCTCTACTGTAGTCTTCTCAGAGCCTTTAATATGCAAATGAACATTTTGAATAACATAGGTAGCGATGCCCAGAGATATTTTGCCACCTCACCCCAGGGAAATTCATGGATCAAACATTCTTTGAAATGCATTTTGAGAATAGTGTTCTAGGAATAAAATGTGTCCAAACCAATCTCATGAATTTCGAATCTGGAGTAGAAAATGGCAACCCACTCCAGTATTCTTGCCTGAGAAATTCCATGGATAAAGGAGTTTGGTGGGCTACAGTCCATGAGGTCACAAAGAGTTGAATAGAGGGAAGGAATTGAGTGGAGTGAAGACAGGGCCCAAGGAAGGAGATTTCTGGGTAATTTCTGTAAATATCAGTATTCACAGTTTATCGTTGTCATTTGGTCAGGGTATGCCAGAGTTCATTCTCAAATTCTACAGTGTGATTGCATACCATTGGATTTTTATGATGGGTGTTTTATAAGCTGCGTTCTATTGACTCTTGCCTCTTATGATATAGTTCATCAATTATCCAAGCAACAAAAAGCCCATGAAGTAGGTTGGTTGTGAAATGTGGCATTAAGAATCCCTTTGAAATCAATAAAGATCTAAAGAGATATATACTATGCCATTTCACACAAAAGACCTGAGAATTTGCACTCTTGGTATTTGGAGGTTTCTGGAACTCACTCTTTGCAGATATTAAGAAACGGCTGTAACTGCTGATATAAAAATTCTAGATGACTTGTGTCTGATTGAGGATGCAGTCCGTTACTAAAGTTTTTAAGAGAGTCTTGGCCAAAATTTGCTATCAGATCAGGGGAATGGCAAAAGTGAACTTGGTTCAAGACGGTAGCTGCCTAGCAAAGATTCAGATGGGAAGCCAACACAGAGACCTAGGGGAGAAATGGGCAGAGATCCAGATCTCAGGGGAAACTGTGGCTGATGGGCAATATATGCTCAACCAAGGCGCCACAAAGACAGTACTTGCAGATGGAAGACTAGCTCCAGTGGACTACACCCACTGGGGGTCTCAGTCATCTCCTCTCTGGGGAAGATAAAATTTTAAAGCTAGACCAAAAAAGTGAAAATAAATTAGCTTGATTTTTTTTCAGGCGTTATCATTATTGCCCATTTAAAGCTGTCTGACAAATAAATCCCAGCTATTATGAATGCTATTTTAGATCTCATCTGTCCTGAATCAGTCTAAGACTCCCCTTAGACTGGCTCCCTTTCTGAGCCAGAAAACTGGCTCAGAGGCTAACTGAGGCTGCATCTGTAGGTGACAAATTTCTAGGAATGATGCTGAGAGGAAAGTTAAGGTAACTCAGAGGTTTGGGGATTTTCCTAAGGTCCCTGCTTGCACGAGGTGCATCTGGGTCCATTTCTATCTTCTAAATTCTCTTTCCACTAAGCAGAGCCAGGATTAGCCTAAGATGAGGTTAATACACATTCATCTTGGGCATAAAGTTTAAAAGAACACCAAAATAACTCAGTCATCAAGATAAATAATATCATATGCAGTACTTTTTTAAAGTCAAAAATTATGTAAAGTGTCTCATGATGAGCAATGCATCAAAAATCTAAACAAAGGCTTGATACACTTAGCAATACTATAGCCTGAAGCAAAAGAAAAACTATCAGCAATGTTAATGTTGTTCTTATTAAGACGATGACATTTTGTTCACCATGGATCCTTGCTTGGACTTGATTTTGATTTTTTAAAAGTATTGCATGAAACATTATTCATCTTGATCACTGAGTTTTAGCATCCTTTTACATTTTGTGTCCAAGATGAATGTTTTCCTTGACCCTGGCCTTGGTCCTTCCACTAAGTCCTCTTTCCATGATGAACATGTGGATTCTGCTTCTAAGTAATCCTGTTGGGTTTAAACCAAGTCTCAAAATAAATAAATAAATAAAAACAAAAAATAAACGTGTTTCAGTCTTTAAGTCATGCAGTTGGAGAGAAAAGTAGAAAAGCGGGGAAAAAGAGGATGAACTTTCCCTTGTGCTTTTATTTTGGAACACTCTGAGTTTTAGGACAATGGATTATATCATTTCTTGAGCTCTCTGACAGCTCAGATAGCAGGGTGCCTACTCTCCATCAAAAGAAAGGCAGAAAACACAGCGCTTTTTGCATTTGGAGAAGTACAGTAAAAACATAACAGTCATGATTGATCTCTCCCTACATTCACTGTGGTGAACTGAATTATGCAGCCTCATAAGCTGTAACCGAGTTATAAATTAACTCCTGCAGCCATAAGGAGATTTGTTTAAGGCTTATAATCTTTTGGAGATTTGCTCTAGAAGGAGTTCAGGGCTGGAGGACAGGATCCTGCTTTTGTGCTCTAAAGCAGGGAACCTGGGAAATGAGAAGAAAGTATAAAAATAAGAAAGTAATTTCCAAGTCTCCAGGTCCCCTTGTAATTGAATTACAATGACTGTTAGCTCAGCACTTAAGCCTGCCTAAGGCTGAAGTTCCCGAGTACGGGCCATGCTAATTGTCTCTGCCTATGCATTGACTTTGAGAGTGGATGTGGTGGGCCCTGGTAGGTTTTTTTGTGAGCAGCACTTGGAAGCACAGGTTGGAACCAGTTACCACCCTGGGCCCAGGCAGAAACAGAGAATGAAAGGAAGAGGCCATAGAGGAATTACCTCTAAATTTGTAACTGAATCACTTTCACACTTTCACATGTATATATGCATTTATTTATTCAACACACATTTGGTTAGAGCTTGCTCTCATCCAGGAAGTATACTGAATACTGAGTGTATGATTCTCAGCAAAGACCCATATAAGTCTTGCTTTCATAAAGTCTGTGGTCTATTAGGGAAGGCAGATTACAGAAAGTAGAACAATTATAAAATAACCAAAAAAAATCCCAGTATTATGGCTCAGTGGTGTCCAGCTCTTTGTGACACTTTGGGCTGTAGCCCGCCAGGTTCCTCTGTCCACGGGATTCTCCAGGCAAGAATACTGGAGTAGGTTGCCATTTCCTTCTCCAGGGGATCTTCCAGACCCAGGAATCAAATCCATGTCTCCTGTGTCTCCTGAATTGCAAGTGAATTTTTTTCCCACTGCGCTATCAGGGAAGATCTTACAAAACATAGAAGGAAAGTCATTTGATGTCATGAGAGTAGATAACACAGCCATGACCTAGGCCAAGGGGTCAGGAAATGTTTCCTGAAGAAGCAGCATTTGAGTGATACAAATTATAAGAGAGAAAGTGGGATACACTCTGAGCAAAAGGACCAGAGTGCACCGAGCATAGTTGTTAAGATCAGGTACTCTTGAGGCAAGCTGCTTGATTACCAGTATATCATTTCAGAAAGAAGGGTAGTAAAGTCAATGAGGTTAAATACTTCTCCTATGTTTGACTAGTGGGGCTTCCCTGGTGGCTCAGTGGTAAAGAATCCACCTGCCAAACAGGAGACGCAGGTTCAATCCCTGGGTTGGGAGGATCCACTGGAGAAAGGAATGGCTGCCCACTCCAGTATTCTTGCCTGAGAAATCCCATGGACAGAGGAGCCTGGTGGGCTACAGTCCATGGGGTCGCAAAGAGTCTACAAGACTTACCAGCTAAACAACAGCAATATGTTTGACGAAATGGTACATATCTATTTCAATCTTTGGTTTGTTTCATTCAAAAAACAACATTTTCTCTAGGTCTTTTCCCTATCAACAATGGATCATTAGGAAAATATTTTGAATGAGGAAACTGGCATCAGTGTTGGCTACTAAGGATGAGAAAATCCATTTCAAGGTCTTTTTTTTTTTTTTTTTTCAAGTGAACTGCAGTTAAACATCCACGGAGAAAGCTCCATCTCCCAGCTGGTTCTGTAAAATTTCTCATGTCCAATAAAGTTGGCATTCTGAGCTGTCTTTCCTACTTGACCCTGTAATGGTGAAAAAAGATAGCATTCTTCCATGTTGGCAGTAGTCCTTGATACCAAATTGGAAGTGTGTTTTGTAACTCAAAATCATCTCCACCTTCCTTATTACCTCGCCGCTATTACATTGCTGAGTCTGTGTTCCTGCTTTGTCTGCTGTGTTGGGTTTTGTCTGGCGTCATTTCCTGGAACCTATTTTTGAATAGAATACACATTAGAATGCACACATTCTGTATCCAGAACACAAGTATAACTTTAAATCTATTTTTTATCCTTTTGGGGGAACTTCTGAACTCCCTACAAAATAAATAGTGAACACTTTCACACTAAAACACTGGATTAATGGGGTTCACAACAGGTTTCCAAAACAAGTGGTGAAGAAAATGGCTCTTAACTGATTAGAATACAGGAAGGTTAGCATAGTATGGTGGGTAGAAGTGTGTTAGTTTTGGAGCTAGACAAACTTGGCATATAATTGCCACCTTCTTTTCCTTCCTTCAATAAAGTTTTATCAGAATCTTATTACATGCCAAGTGCTGTCATGGGCACTGGAGATAAAACAGGAAACAAAAGAGACAAAAGTCCCTGCTTTCATGAAACATATTCTGATGCAGAAATAGGAAATAAGCAGACAAACAAGACTAAATACATGCGTTTTGTGGGTATAGTATGTGCCAGCTAATTAGATACCCAGATGGATCATCATTCCAATATAGTCAGATATCTCTGTAACAATTGCACCATTCTTTTTTTTTCCCAGTGTGCAAATGAGGGGAAAACAGAATCCCCAAAGACTGTGACATGGACTAGGCAATTATTTCCCCCAGAATGCCAAGGTGTCAGCACCTCACCGAGAAGGCAGCATTTCAGCTTGGTCGTGAAGGATGGTAGAGAGAGGCTCCATGTAGCTCTTGCAGGATGGGCCAAGGGCAGAGAAAATCAACTGACAGGATTCCAGAAAGAGCAGAAAGGTCACTGTGGTTAACAAGGGAAAGACAGGGGTTAGAATATTAATGAGGAGCCCAATCTAGTAGAAAAGTGCTCAGTAAGTTTCAGTTATCTCTGCCTTTTTTTTTTTTTTAAAGAAGGAAATCAAACAAACCCAAGCAATCACCCAAACAAACAAAAACATAGTAATTTTAGAGTACTTATCTTCTGGTGGGAAATTTAATGTTCTTGCCTTTATGCAACACTGGTCCCCACCCCCATCTGGATGATTCCAGTCTATAGGGGAGGTTGAGGCACTGAAATGAGAGAACAGTCTTAGGTAGTCGTGTCCGACTCTTTGTGACCCCATGAATCGCAGCACGCCAGGCCTCCCTGTCCATCACCAACTCCCAGAATTCACTCAGACTCAAGTCCATCGAGTCAGTGATGCCATCCAGCCATCTCATCCTCTGTCTTCCGCTTCCTCTCCTTCCCCCAATTCCTCCCAGCATCAGAGTCTTTTCCAATGAGTCAACTCTTCGCATGAGGTGGCCAAAGTACTGGAGTTTCAGCTTTAGCATCATACCTTCCAAAGAAATCCCAGGGCTGATCTCCTTCAAAATGGACTGGTTGGATCTTCTTGCAGTCCAAGGGACTCTCAAGAGTCTTCTCCAACACCACAGTTCAAAAGCATCAATTCTTCAGCGCTCAGCTTTCTTCACAGTCCAACTCTCACATCCATACATGATCAGCAGAAAAACCATAGCCTTGACTAGATGGACCTTTAGGTAGCTCATATTTCTGTGGTGGAGGTGGGGTGACTTCCATTTACATTGCTCTGCTCCACATTCTTGGGTTGGGAAGATCCCCTGGAGAAGGGAATGGTAACCCACTCAAGTTTTCTTGCCTGGAGAATTCCATGGACAGAGGAAGCTGGCAGGCTACACAGTCTATATGGGCTTGGAAACAGTCAGACACAACTGAGCGATCAACACACACGCATTCTTGGGCATGGCCAGCCTAATGCATGATGCAAATAGTATTAAAAGATAAATAAGAGGTTAAACCATTGAGAACAGTGCAGAAGAGGGGACACCTTTCTTGTCCCTAGACTTACGTCTTTCATATAGAAAATGTTACAGATGTAAGGATTGTAGAAACAACCATTTAAAATGCATATTTTCAATACATTTCTTTTTAAATTCAGGTTTATTTAGGCATAATTGATATATAAAATTATAAGATATTTAAAGTGTACATTGTGGTAATTAGATATACATATACAATGTGAAGCCTTCCCTGGTGGCTCAGACAGTAAAGTGTCTACCTGCAATGCAGGAGACCTGGGTTCAGTCCCTGGGTCAGGAAGATCCCATGGAGGAGGAAATGGCAACCCACTTCAGTACTCTCACCTGGAAAATTCCATGAACTGAGGAGCCTGGTAGGCTACAGTCCATGGGGTGCAAAGAGTCGGACATGACTTAGTGACTTCACTCACTCACTCACTGACTCATACAATGTGAAGAGTCTTCCCAGGTGGCTCAACAATAAAGAATCCACCTGCAGCACAGAATACAAGGGTTCAATCCCTAGGTTGGGAGGATCCCCTGGAGGAGGTCATTGCAACCCACTCCAGTATTCATGCCTGGAGAATCCCATGGACAGAGGAGCCAGGCGGGCTACAGTCCATGGGATCACACAGAGTTGAACAAGATTTATCGACTAAACAAAAAAAAAATATGAATATACATGCATATGTAAACATACATAGATATCTACTGGGTATGAGCTTAGACTATTAAGATATAAATAGACTTAAACTTCATCTAGTTCAATAATATGTAAACAATACTTGAATTTACTTGGAAACATCTGTACCCTTGGAAGCAAAAGACTGTTTCTTTTGTAGCTTTGACCTTTTTTTTCTCTTAAAACTTGTTGAGACATTTCATCTTGTCATTTAAATATATTGGCCATTTTTTTTTCTTTGACCGTGACATAAAAGCTGCCTTACCATATGACCATCCATCAGATTTTGAAAACAAACAAAAGCCATTATGACTTCTAACATCTTATCTAGGCTAAATATTCCTAGTTTCTTCAACACAATTCTTGCCAAGAACAAGCAATTAATATCCACTCTTTTGATGAATAAAGTAAAAAGGAGAATATAATAGAGGGCCCTTCAATTAAATAATAACTACATCCTCTCTTTCCCAGAGAAGAGTTAAGTTGTCACGGAAAGCAATTTCTTATTGTCCTTTCACAATCCAACCTCCTTGCTAATGAATCCTCATTAATGGTATAAAAATATCTCTTTCAGACAATTTCTTTTATTAAGTGTAGAAATTAAATGTGCTCATTAATGTCATTGGGAATGTGAGGATAGTCCTCATGTTCAGTTTGTATGGGCCTGGGACATAATGTGTGTGAGTTTATTAATAGGTAAATGAACATAAGGAGCAACCTCGACGCCCAAATCCCCCAAACTGGATGCTAATTTATCTTGTGAATGATGAGATACCCAATTAATCAGACAAAATAATTTAGACCAGGTCTGGGATCCAGCCTTTGGTTGTACAACTTTAAATGGGATACAGGCAAACCAGAGACTATTCAGAGAAAATCAAGTAAGATTTCAAAGAGATTTGAATTCAGGGGCTCTGTCTGTCTAGTGTGGCATCCTTTGAGTCTAGCACATTGTCCAACTCATAGCAGGCACTCAATAGATACAAACCAGCAAATGAAAACACCTGAAGTCTTTTTATGTGGGAGGAATCACATGTGTTAATAAAACTGTTTTTGGTAAGAGAAGATTCAGAGAGAACATGATGATGGCCTTTAAATGGCCAAAGTGCTGTCCTTTGGAAAAGGGGTTATTTATGTGAGTCAGCACTCAGGAAATGTTTTAAAGGAAGGTCTTTATATGATAAACACTGTGTGGTGAAATATATACATATATACACATACATGCAGACTTCTCTGGCAGCTCAGACGGTAAAGCATCTGCCTACAATGGAGACCCGGATTCAATCCCTGGGTCAGGAAGACCCCCTGGAGAAGGAAATGGCAACCCAATTACAATACTCTTACCTGGAAAATCCCATGGATGGAGGATCCTGGTAGGCTACAGTCCATGGGGTGGCAAAGAGTCGGACGTGACTAAGCGACTTCACTTTCACTTTCTTTCACTTTCATACACATACATTTCATATACACAAACACATATTTATATTAAATTCAAATATATAAATGCATATGCATATATACACACATACATATTTATTTATAATGTCATATGTAGGCTTCCCTGGTGGCTCAGTGGTAAAGAATCTGTGTGCCAACACAAGTGATGCAGGTTCATTCCCTGGGTTGGGAAGATCTCCTGAAGGAGGAAATGACAACCCATTCCTGTATTCTTACCTGGGAATTCCCTTGGACAGAAGAGCCTGGCAGGCTACAGTCCCTGGGGTCACAGGAGAGTCGGACATGACTTAGTGACCAAACAACTGCAACACAATGTCATATGTATTTCACTAAGTGTAGAATCTGTCATTTGAAATTCAAATTACACTTGAAAATTCAAATCCCATTCAAATATATGCATATATACACACATTCGCGGGCACACACATTTATATGGATTTGAATGAGAGTGTTCTTTGCCCTCTAAAAGTAGTAAAGAGTGTAGTAGACTTTGTTTGTCTGACTGATTTTAATGAGTGGAACCAGGACTAATGAGTAGAAGATACAGAAAATGAGATGACTTCATGAGAAGAAAACTTTGCCATCCCTCCATACTTTTCTTCTGTTTGTCTAGAAGATTCACAACTATCCTCTTTTCTGAAAGCAACCATCTTTCATCCGTCTGTCTGGCAAACTGCTACTTTTCTTTGAAGATTTAATTTTGCTCACCTCTACTACAAAACCTTCCCTGACTTTTTGGGAAGCTGGCCAAGATCCCACTGTACTTTACATGCTTCTTCTACAATACATCATCTTGGGTCACAATTGTTTGCAAGGTCTCCTCGGATGTAGCCTTGGCAGTCACATACGGCCACAGTGACCTGCAGCCCGCCTTCTATTGCTCAAGGAATCGTCACAGGACTAGCTTGATTCTAGGGGAGAGGGCCACAGAAAGGTGTGACTACTGGGAGGCATGAATCACATAGACACAGTTTCACCATCTGTAACTGATGAATTGTATGAGATGGTCGGATATTACTATTATGCCGATTGCTTTACAATGCATTGGTTCCTGCTGTACAGCAACATGAATCAGCTATAAGTACACTTACATCCTTTCCTTCTTGAGCCTCCCTCCCAGCCCTGCCCCATCTACCCCTCCGTATCATCACAGAGCTACAAGTTGAGCTCCCTGTGCTATACAGCAGCTTCCCACCAGCTATTTCTATTATACATGATCTGATATTATTTTTTCTTGTTCTAATAGTTGTTTAAATCACTTAGAGGATTATAAGACTGCTTACTTTTATTCATATCTTTATTTAATCTTGTATAAATGATCTGCCCTTTCCCCATCTTACTAAAAAAAAAAAACTTCTGGTCCAGAGGTCAGTTAACTTATTTTGTAAAGATCCAAATAGACAGTAACTCTATTAGACTGGGTGAGCCACAGGGCCTCTGTTGCAACTTCTCAACTCAGATCTATAGCACAAAGGTAGCTAAAGACAATATACATGTGTATAGGTGTGGCTCTATTCCAAAATCATTTTGCATACAAAACTTGTAGATGGCTGAATTTGGCCCTCAGACTAAAGTTTTCCAGTTCCTGAGATAGTCTAGCATGTAGTAGCACCCATTTAAATGGCAAGAGACATATTTTTCTATGTGTCACAACAAAAATGACAAAATCCTAACAGGAGAAAACAAAAACTGCTAACCTTTCCCAATGCCAACTGATGACAAGTCACTTCTTTAAAATAAGATTTTTTTCTACATAAAATCTAAAGAGTTATAAGCAGAGAGTCAAAGGCATCACTGATAATGGATGTTTTGTGCTGAGCAACAATATAAATAATAGGATAATTATGACATTATTTCTCATCCACCATCCTTTCAGTATTGCTGTTTCTAATTTATTTTCCATAAGGTTTGAAGATCAAGCCAAAGTATTATCTGAAAGTGACATGATTGCAGGAGCATTGCCAGCCCCAAAGGAAAGCTGAAAATGTCTTTTGAACAACTAGTAAACCCAGATTTTGAGGGGCTATACACAGTTTATTTTTACAGAACAGGGGCTATATACTCTATGAATTAATTTTATAAGATATACATTTGTTTTCTTCAACCTCTAATCTTGAAATATTTTCAGATTAAGGGCCTGTTATAGGTTGAACACACCAGCAACATAAGGTCAGTGTGAAATATTTTCCAGTTGAGTTCCTCCTGCAGTTTCATGAACGGAAGGATTTTGATATTTGTTCTCCTCTTCATGTTACCTGACTACACTCTCTAGATTCCAGTTTGAACACCCTACAGCTCAGGCTCTGATTTTCTAAGGAACTTTCCTAGGTCATAAGGATTTTGTGATGCAGTTTATCTATAGACATAAAAGACATTATTTCCAAAAAATGATTCTGTAATCAGACACACCTAATCCTTAGGATGCTATGTTGAGTGTCCTGTTGTTCAGTTGCTCAGTCCTATTCAGCTCTCTGTGACCCCATGGACTGCAGCATGCCAGACTTCCCTGTCCTTCAACATCTCCCAGAGTTTGCTCAAACTCATGTCCATTGAGTCAATGATGCCATCCAACCATTTCATCCTCTACTGCCCCCATCTCCTCCAGCCCTCAATCTTTCCCAGCATCAGTCTTTTCCAATAAGTTGGCTCTTTGAATAAGGTGGCCAAAATACTAGAGCTTTAACTTCACCATCAGTCCTGCCAATGAATATTCAGGGTTGATTTCCTTTAGGGCTGACTAGTTTGATCTCCTTGCTGGCCAAGGGACTTTCAAGAGTATTCTCCAGCACCACAGTTTGGAACTCAACATTCAAAAAACTAACGTCATAGCATCCTGTCCCAACATTTCATGACAAATAGATGAGGAAAAAATGGAAACAGTGAGTGTCCTAAATTTCTTCAATGCTAAGTTGAGAATAAGTATTCTCAGTATTTTGAAAAAGCTGAATTGGTTACCTTAATTTATTCACTGTTAAACTTGGCATCTAATGTTATTTCTATATTTACATTTGTTATCTTTCTGGATGACTATGTTTTTCAACTCCACTAGATCCTATATGTGGAAGTCTTAGACTTAGATGCCTACAGATACCACACAGGCAAAAAAACAAACAAACAAAAAAAAAGCAAAATGAAATGACTCTACAAAAGTAAACAATAACAAAGATAAATAACCCTAGTCTGGAGACTCATGAAGAACACAGAAAATGATGGAAATTGTGAATCTGGAGAATTCATGAGCCATGCTGGGAGGGGAAAGGCAGCTGCTATTTATTTCAGCCAATGGCATTGTATGAAAGTGCACAGCCAATGATTCTATTTCTTCTGAGTGTGAGAAGGAGTCTCTATCTTCCAATGGCAATGAAAATGCTTCCAATATTTAAATAACTATTTTTAAAAGAACATTGGGGGCCAAAAATTACATATTCATAGGCTAGACTTGCACCGTGGGCCGCTGGTTTAGAACATCTGAGGAAGCTCCATGAGGAAAAGTGTCTCATCTGGTGTTTTGTCTGTATAACTTTTCTTGCTGAATCATTACAATTATCACCATGAGGACAACAATAAGATGCTCAATAAATATTCTTTGAATTAATAAATAAATGAATTATCATTGTGAAGGGATACTGTATAAACCTTCTTTAATGAATTCAAAATATTAATTCCTATAGGGGTTAGTATTTTCTGTATAACAAGACACAATAGCTAATTATTTATTCGAGGCTTCCCAGGTGGCTCAGTGGTAAAGATTCGACTTGATCTTTGGATGATCTACTCCAGTATTCTTGCCTGGGAAATTCCATGAACAGAGAAGCCTAGTGGGCTATATTCCATGGGGGTCACAAAATAGTTGAACACAACTTAGCAACAAAACAGCAACAACTATTTGTTCACAATTCTGTGGGATGGCTAATTAGGTATGGCTTCCCCAGTGTCTCAGGAGGTAAAGAATCTGCCTGCAATGCAGGAGACACAGGAGCTGTGGGTTTGATCCCTGGGTCAGGAAGATCTCTTGGAGGAGGAAATGGCAACCCACTCCAGTATTCTTGCCTGGAAAATCCCATGGGCAGAGGAGCTTGGTGAGCTACAGTCCAAAGGGTCACAGAGTTGGACAGACTAAGCACACACACTATCTGGGGCAGTTTATTTCAGCTCATGTGTTTTTTGATGGAATCCTTTGTGAATTTGTCATCAGATATGAGGTTTCCTTAGAGTTGGTTTCTGCTTGGTGTCCTTACTTGCACAGCTGGGAATATCAGCTGGAGGGCATTCATATAACCTCCCCAACAAAACAGAACTTTGTTATATGGCAACTATGTTCCAAAAAGGCAAATCCCAATGCACAAGCATTCATCAAAAGCAGAGATTACTTTGCCAACAAAGGTCCGATAGTCAAAACTATGATTTTTCCAGTAGTCTTTTATGAGTGTGAGAGTTGGACCATAAAGAAAGCTGAACGCTGAAGAATTTATGCTTTTGAAAGCATAAATTGGTCTTGGAGAAGATTCCTAAGAGTCCCTTGGACTGCAAGGAGATCAAACCAGTCCATCCTAAAGGAAATCAATGCTGACTATTCACTGGGAGGACTACATTGAAGCTGAAGCTCTGACACTTTGGCCACCTGATGCAAAGAACTGACTCATTGGAAAAGACCCTGATACTGGGAAAGACTGAGGACAGAAGGGGATGACAGAGGACAAGATGGTTGGATGGGATCACTGACTCAATGGACATGAGTTTGAGCAAACTCTGGGAGTTGGCAAAGGACAGGGAAGCCTGGCCTGCTGCAGTCCATGGGGTCACAGAGCATTAGATACAACTGAGTGATTGAACAACAGCAACAGTTTCTGTCACAATGGTTGCTTTTCACACGGACTGAAACAAATCATGTGGGCAAATGCTGGCTTAACGTGGGAGGGAATGACACAAGGTGTGGACAACGGAAAATGTATCACATAGTGGATTGTACCATAGTGGAAATGTACCATAGTCGATTGATATCTTTGTTATCCCCAACTTATCAAAGTTGGGGATAATTATTTTTAAAAGTTTTATTATTATGTGTATAATAGAATATATTTTAAGGAATTAGAACAATTTATCTTCATTTTGATATTTGGCAAAACTAATACAATTTTGTAAAGTTTAAAAATAAAATAAAAAAAAATAAAAAAAAGAAACAGAACTATAATGTCAACTTCCTCTCTGTCTGAGATGGCTCAAGTTTGATGGTCAGAAAACAATGTTTGGTCGTCTTCTTTTTCTCCTCCAAATGCAGCATTAACGCTTTTCTTTCGATTTAGGATTCAGTTTATCCTATGAAACCAAGATGTTCTGTGATGCTGGTCAATGTGGTTTTTCATTTAATCTAAGACAGTGTCCTCTATGCATGGAAATAAGACCTCTGAATCATTTTACATAGGTCAGTGAACAGCTATCAGATGCTAATAACTTGTTACTGACCTCATCAGAAAGAATATGAACCAATGAATTACAGGCGAAGGGTTTCTTATCCTATGAGCCTGGGGACATTTCATTCATCTTGGACATATTGTATTCATCTTGGAGAACACTTAATTCTAAAGCATGTTCTTAACTTCACATTGGCCACATTAAATATGTGTTACTTCTTTTTTATAAAAGTAGAAGGAAGACTTTAAGTGCTCCCCTTCCCCAGTATATTAAGAATCTTAACACTAAGCTGAATATGAAAGTGAAAGGGTTAGTCGCTCAGTCTATCTCTTTGCAACCTCATGGACTGTAGCCTGCCAGGCTCCTCTGCCCATGGGATTCTCCAGGCAAGAATACTGGAACAGCTATTTCTTTCTCCAGATAATCTTCTCAACCCAGGAATCAAACTCAAGTCTCCTGCCTTGTAGGCAGATCCTTTACCATCTGAGCTACCAGGGAAGCCTGAAAGCTGAATATGGGCTATGATAACCCCCAAATCAGTGGTTATTGGAGGTGAGGACACCATTTTCTACAGATTCATGTATGGTCAGTTTTTCAGCACCCTTTCATTAACTGCATTGGATTCTAATGATACATAAATAGGAATGAATGGTTCACATCCTTATGTATATGGACTCTATAGTTACATGAGGATGGTTAGAGAGAAAGGTAACCATTCTGGGGTTAGGAATCGAGGAAACTGAGTTCTTCAGTAAATCACTGATTTTTTATTAATTCCAGTTTCTGAGAACACTGAGTCCTTTACATGCAAACAGGCATTTATTGAATGCTAATAGTATTTCACATGTGTTCTAAATAAATTTCCACACTACTCATATAAGAATAGCAGTTTTATTTCTGCCTTATGAATAAATTGAGGCTCAGAAATATTTAAAATTTAATAGGCTAGCTAGCACTCACTTGATAAGCATCAATGCTGGTATTTGGAACTAGATTTGATCTGGCTTTGATGTTTCTCTATTGTTCATTTCACCTCCCTGATACTTCCTCATTGGTTGAAGATCTTTCTAAGATCCTGCTATGTCTGATTTAGTCTTATCAACCCTGGAACATGTTCCGTGGTCAGCACAAATGGCCAGGCTTTGGAACTACTGATCCAAGGTAATAGGATAAGAGATTTTTCATTGCTCTAGTACCCCAATATTCCCTGGTGGCTCAATCGGTATGGAATCCACCTGCAATGTGGGAGACCTGGATTCAATCCCTGGATTGGGAAGATCCCCTTGAGGAGGGCATGGCAACCCATTCCAGTATTCTTGCCTGGAGAATCCCATGGACACAGAAGCCTGGCAGGCAATATTCCAATGGGATTGCAGAGTCAGACACTACTGAGTGACTAAGCACAGTACCGCAATATTAGACAATATAGGCTAAATAATGCAATATGAACATTTAACTCCTCCCCAATAATCTCTGTGCCTTAATACTACAGAAATTAATTTTTTGCTCATATTACATGATTCACATGGGTTAATGATGACTTCTGATTCAAACAATTACAAAAGTTCCATCATCTTTTAATTGCCCCATGTAGAATCCATGGCTTTTCCAACTAGTGAAAGAGAGTAAAGAATGATGCAAGTGCTTCTCTGCTTAGAAGAGATGTGTCATTTGTGATCATATTTTGCTGACTAAAGCTGTTCTCGTGTTCTAACCAGCTGTGAAATAGCTGAGAAATACCATCCTCTGTGTGCTTAGGAGGGAAAAAAAAAACATTTTGTGAATATTGATTAGTTATGCTTACTCTTCAAAAATAATGAAACACAACAAAAAATAGTAATTTCTTATTATTTTCCTAAGAAGCCATAAATATGTTATTTGGTTAAGGCTGTGTCAAGGCTGTATATTGTCAACCTGCTTATTTAACTTTTATGCAGAGTACCTCTTGGAGAAGGAAATGGCAATCCACTCCAGTGTTCTTGCCTGGAGAATCCCAGGGATGAGGGAGCCTGGTGGGTTGCTGTCTATGCGGTCACACAGAGTTGGACACGACTGAAGTGACTTAGCAGCAGCAGCACCAGAGTACCTCATGCAAAATGCCAGACTGAATGAAGCACAAGCTGGAATCAAGATTGCTGGGAGAAATATTAATAACCTCAGATATGCAGATGACACCACCCTTATGGCAGAAAGTGAAGAGGAACTGAAGAGCCTCTTGATGAGAGTGAAAAAGGAAAGTGAAAAAGCTGGCTTCAAACTCAACATTCCCAAAACTAAGATCATGGCATCCAGTCCCATTACTTCATGGTAAATAGATGGGGAAACAATGAGATACTTTATTTTCTTGGGCTCCAAAATCACTGCAGTTGGTGACTGCAGCCATGAAATTAAAAGACACTTGCTCCTTGGAAGAAGAGCTATGACCAACCTAGACAGCGTATTCAAATGCAGAGACATTCCTTTACTGACAAAGATCTATCTAGTCAAAGCTATGGCTTTTCCAGTAGTCATGTATGCATGTGAGGGTTGGATCTTAAAGAAAGCTGAGTGCTGAAGAATTGATGCTTTTAAACTGTGGTGTTGGAGAAGATTCTTGAGAGTCCCTTGGACTGCAAAGAGATCCAACCAGTCTATCCTAAAGGAAATCAGTCCTGAATATTTATTTGAAGGACTGATGCTGAAGCTGAAGCTGCAATACTTTGGTCATCTGATGTGAAGAACTGACTCATTTGAAAAGACCCTGATGCTGGGAAAGATTGAAGGGAGGAGAAGGGGATGACAGAGGATGAGATGGTTGGTTGGCATCACCGACTTAATGGACATGAGTTTGAGCAAGTTCTAGGACTTGGTGATGGATAGGGAAGCCTGGCGTGCTGAAGTCCATGGGGATATGACTGAGTGACCGAACTAAGGCAGTGTCTCAGGTTCCTCTAGTAAAGATAATATTTCTTTATTCTGTTAGAAGTCTAGTTCATTAGTTCCTTAGAGACTGGGACTTTAACTGGACTGACTATTCCAAGTGGGAACATTAAGCTGCCTACTGGCTTCCTTTTCAGTCATGGCTTCTCTCTCTTCCCAGGGCAGGAATACTAAAAACATAACCTTGCTTCATGTACCAATCTATTGACAGCTATCTGTTGTTGTTTAGTCACTCAGTCATGTCCAATTACAAAGATGTAATTCTGAATGTGCATGCTTTCTCTATTTCTTAGGTTTATTTCTTTTTGAGGTCCATTTAGAGCTATGTGCGTCTAAGTTCAAACCCAGTGAGTGGGAAATGATGAGACTTTTCTCAGATTGCTTCTGTGAAGCACCTGATATTAATTCTCTTTGAATGATTTGGATCGTGTTCTACTAGCATTCTACCAGCATATCAGCCTATATCTCATCTTCAGTCTTTACCTTCCTCTAAAGTGCTCAGTCATTAAATCGTGTTCAAGTCTTTGCAACTCCATGAATTGTAACCTGCCAAGCTTCTCTGTTTATGGGATTTCCCATGCAAGAATACTGGAGTGACTTGCCATTTCCTTCTCCAGGGGATCTTCCCTACCTAGAGATCAAACTCACATCTCCTATATCTCCTGCATTGCAGACAGATTCTTTACTGATGAGCCACTGGGGAAGCCCTCTTCAGTATAAGCTAGAAAACAAAATTCTTAATTTCCTGCATATGTTGGATATACAAAACTGGCACTTGGCATCCATTCTCCACTCCTTCTATCAAGTCTTTTTTTTTTTTTTTAATTCCATAGACTGAAAAGTAAAGTCTGCATTTCCAAGATTCCATCACATCTAGAATTCTAAACACAAATTTATGCTTTTCCAATCCCAGGTACACACTCAACATTTGGAAGGCAGGAGTAAATTGAAGCCTATTATTGTGTTGCTCTAGGTTTTCTGGAGATATTTTTTCCCCCTCTGTGGTTTCACCATCCTGCTCTGGAGTTACCAAGAAAAATTTGCAAGGGGTAGTAGCCAGACTCCACAATCTGATGCTCATGACCAACTTGCTGGATATAAGAAGGTTGTAATGGTGATCATGGTGATGACTGACTGGGATTTTCTGACCCCTGCTTTGTGACTAGGGTGATCCATTCTTCAACTTATGTTTCTAGTAAATGCACACAAGTCCTACATGGCCAAAATACTATCTATGTAGGTAAAGGTAGCAACAAACAAATAAACAACAACAGGAAAACTGTACAGAGGGTTGGGAGTGTTTCTTATGTGTGCCTCCTAAGTCCCTTCCATTGTATTTGACTTTTTGCAACCCTGTAGGTTGTAGCCTGCCAGGCTTCTCTGTTCATGGGTTCTTCAGGCAAGAATACTGGAGTGGGTTGCCATGCCCTCCTCCATGGGAGCTTTCCAACCCAAGGATTGAACCTGTGTCCCTTTAGGTCTCCTGTGTTGGCATTGGCAGATGGGTTCTTTACCACTAATGTCGTTTGGAAAGCCCAGATATAGCATAACAGTTAAATACAGAGGCTTATTAACACAGACTCGAGTTCAAATTCCAGGTCCATCATTAACTTTTATGACATGTGGTCGTTATTAAAAATTTTCAATTTTTTGCTTCCTAAAGATTATATAAAGCAATGCATGTGATACATCACTCTCTTCAACAATGGAAAGAAATCTCATTTTTATCCTCTTGCCCAGTTGCTTCAATGCTTCTACCTACTCACCTGTGGCCAGGTAACACCAGGTGCTGTTCTGAACTGCAAAGCAGGGCTTTTTCTTGCTATTCTGACTTTCTACCTCACACTGGTTGTTTCCTTTATTCTTTAGTCCCACTTTGCTTTCTCAGGTCTGGAGTCTCATTTGGATAGCATTTTTCCTGCAAACACATCACGGAGTTGAAAATGCCTTTCTTTAAAGTGACATTTTCAGGAATATAATTACCATGAGGTGTTTAGCCCATAATTTGGACACTCCTGTAATTTGGAACAGTCGCTTGCCCTTCAGGGGATGGTGAATTATTTTCAGAACAGGCTATTTGCAGAGAGAGAAACCTGCTTATTCTCACAATTTAAGAGCACTCTGACTTGCTATTTTTGAGAATAATTCATTCTTGATCAGTTCATCTCCAGCTCTTAGCTTTGGGTAAAGCAACCACATTCAGTTGTTTTTATCCATTTGGAAGTTTCTTCTTTTTTCAATTTATTTGAACCTATTTGAACAACAGTAAAAAGGAAAACTCCTCTGTATAAATTTAATTCCAATTACCCTGTCTCCTTTGCCATCTTCTAGTTATAATTTAAAGTTTTTTTTTTTTATGATGGCAATTTTAAAAGGTGATAATTCACTTGACAATTGGAGAAACTAGGATCATTAAAGCGAGAAATAGTTATTTTTAATGCAATCTAGCTATTCTCTGTGTTTTCAGAACACTAACAATGTTCTTTGACATTTTTCAGCATCCCTTCCTTACTGTATAGTGAGGGATCAAGGCATTTATTCATTTATTCGATAAACAGTTACTGAGCATCTGCTATCAACCAATCCCCATGTTAAGCCTTAGGGACAAAAATATGAACAAGACATGGTCTCAGCTTTCTTCTCTCTTCTTGTAACCAGGTTAGATGCAAGAAACAGAGAGAAAAGAATAAAAGTGAGAAAAAGAGTTATACAATTATTAAAAAAAAAAAAACTTGTACACTTATAAGAAGAAGAACAGGGATGGGATGATGAAAGAACAAGAAAATAATTAAATGGGTTTGGGAAGGCTGAACAGAAAAATAACTGAGAAGAAATAGAGGAGAAAAAATATGTAAGAGGAGTGGTTTTAGAAAGGAGATTTAAAAATAAGGATTGTAGTAACACTGAAATTTATATAGTACTATTATCATATGCATGCATGTAATTTTCTGTATTTTCTATAACTCAAGCAACTTTGTAATAAGCCCTCTGCTTCCACTGATGTCAGCAAAAAAATTTAATCTTATCATTTTAATATTATCTGTCTCTTCCAGTTTAAATCATAGACTCTTTTGAGGTTAATTTTGTCTCTTCATGAGTTTTTCTACTTTTCTTCTCTTTCCTTTCTCGCAGAGTGTTACCTAGGCCCCGTAGGAAGTTTTCGTGGTAACATAGATTCAGATCTCTAATCTTCATATTTATTTCCAGGCATCTGCTGGATTTTCTGGTGGTTTAAGTGTCCTCTTATGGCTGAGTAACTGCCCCCAGCCTGAAACTCTCTGTCATGGACAGATCAATGACCCTCAAAGATGTTCACCTCCTTAGCCCCAGAATCTGTGGCTATTACCTCGCTTGGCAGAAACAATATGATTGCAGATGGAATTCAGGCTGATAATTAGTTGGGCTTGTTATTTACTGTTCAGGTGCTAAGTTGTATCCAACTCTTTGAGCCCCAGTGGACTGCAGCACACCAGGCTTCCCTGTCCTTCACTATCTCCCTGAATTTTCTCAAACTCTTGCCCACTGAGTCAGTGATGCCATACAACCATCTCATCCTCTATCTCCCCCTTCTCCTCTTACCCTCAATCTTTCCCAGCATCAGGGTCTTTTTCAATGAGTCAGCTCTTTGCATCAGGTGCCAACAAAGTACTGGAGCTATATGAATATTCAAGGTTGATTTCCTTTAGGATTTACAGGTAAAAAGTTGAGCTTGACATGGGAAGATTATCCTAAGTTATTTGAGGTGGAGAGGGCAGAATCCCCTTCTTTCAGATTCCTTTTCAAAGGAATCCATGAGTTCAAAAGAGTTGGACACGACTTAGTGACTGAACAGCAACAGCAAGGATTAGGAGATAAAATAGGGAGAACAAAGAGGAGAAGCAAAGAGAAGCCCAAAAGTAAAGGAAATGAAGGATAAAAGGGAGGGGAAATCACGTTTAAGATTATTTGGGAAAAAAATGAAGCAAAATGATTTTCTAAAGTTTCTTTGTAGAGCACCAGAGAGAAATGCATAAAATCATTCTTCTTCCCTCTTCTCCATCTGCAGTTCAACTGAAGTAATTTCATTCAACTTTTCACTGAGCATGCACACGTACACACGTGCACAACACACAGGCATTCTTTCTCTCTCCCTCCCTCTCTGGACCCATCTCTTTCTCTCTCTCTCTCTCTCTCTCTCTCTCTCTCTCTCTCTCTCTCTGTGTGTGTGTGTGTGTGTGTCTCTGTCTCTCTGCACGGCTCAGTCCTGCTCCTGTATGAATGCACTCTAACATATTCTCATACATGTGAACTTACTCTCAAACACTCTATTACCTGCCACCCTTTTCCTTTCTTTGTCTTGGTGGAATACATAAAGAACTGTGCACATTTCTCTTCTTGCCTCTCTTCTGAAAGCTTGTCTCTCCGCTTCCTTTTCCCTTTTTTTTTTTTTTTTTTTTTTGGTGTTTCCTTCTCTTCCAATCCTTCCTTCATGACAGACTCGCTGCGACTGTGCCTCACATGTGGTCACGGTGTGTCCTACAAGTAAGTGATGGGAGGCAGATATTTTCAGAGTTGCAGCTATGACGTCTGGAATTTATCCAGGGAGATTTTATACATGAAAGTTTAGCAGAGGAGGAAACTGATCAAATCTGAACCAGATCAAGATCATTTTGTCAGCTGGCAGGGTCCTGAACTACAGAGGCGATGTTACGAGAGTCAGGGGGATCAGGCATGAGACAGGAATCATGAGGACCTATCTCAGGTCTAGATGGGAGCTGTAGAGGTGAGGTTCATTTGTAGACTGAGTTAGGGGATGAAGTAGAGCAGGTGTCTCTGCTCCACCGTGATAAAGTCAGGCCAAACACGTGTGTGAGCCCTGACACTGTGGAAGTATGAGAAACTCTCTGAGTGTTAAGTGTCCTGGGACTTGAGTATGCTGCTTCCTAGAAAAATGGCCTGCAAAACTGAAAATTAGGTGCATATATTTGATAAACCTGTAAATGGAAGAGAACAGTGATGGATTGTGAACTCAGATTTCCAAACTAGGTTTGAAGAGTTTCTTTTTTTATTTTTCCCTTGCATTTGACTAAGACTACTTATTATTCTGAAGATGGAAGGCATCCCATCAGTGTGTTGGGGAAAATGTTATCCTTGAGAATTCTGGAATGTCACTAGATGCATTTTCTCAAGATCAGCTACATACACACCATAATCTTGTGAAGTAGAAGAGCTTGAATACAGGAAGAGTGAAAGTCACATTATTTAAGGATCATAGAGACAATGGTTGGCATGAAGATTCTTGTCAAGTTAACAGGTGACCTCACCTTTTAACTTCAGATACTGGATCAAGGAGATGTTTTAGTAAGAAGATAGGAAACAGATAGAATGCCTCCTGAATAATAAAGTATTAAAGAAGCCGCTCTTTAGCATGCTGCCTGAATATAACTTCAGTGTGCATGCAACAAGAATGGACTTCAGTGTCACACTCACTATCCAGGAGAAGAAATATTGAGAGCGATTTAGATTAGGAGATTTCTACATCCCACACCTTCCTATTTTGCACAGGTTTATGTAGCAACCATGAGGGATACAGATAAAACAACAGATGTGTGTGTGTCTGTGTAATAAAGTTAACAAGCTGTTGATGTTATTTAGTCACTAAGTCATGTCCAACTCTTTTGCGACCCCATGGTCTGTAGCCCTCCAGACTCCTCTGTCCATGGAATTTTCCAGGCAAGAATACTGGAATGGGTTGCTGTTTCCTTCTCCAGACGATCTTCCCAACCCTTCAGTCCCAGAAGTAGGACTGAACCTACTTCTCCTGCATTGGCAGGCGGGTTCTTCACCACTGAGCCACATGGGAAGCCCCAAGATAATGGCTGTACTTCAAAGATAGACACCTGTAAAGTGGTAGAAAGAGACAGGAAGAACTCTAATTATTGCATGACTTAGAACCTGTCTGAGAAAAGAAGTCTCATACAAAGTAATTACTCCTGAGACTCTTGGCTGATGTCTCCAATGCCTGAATGAGGAGGGGTTGGAAATATGTGTCACACATGTGCAGTATTAACATATTAAAAGACCCTGATGCTGGAAAAGATTGAAGGCAGGAGGAGAAGGAGATGACAGAGGATGAGATGGTTGAATGGCATCACTGACTCATCAATAGTCATGAGTTTGAGCAAGGTCTGGGAGTTGGTGATGGACAGGGAAGCCTGGCATGCTGCAGTCCGTGGGGTTGCAAAGAGTCAGACACAACTGAGCGACTGAAGTGACTGATGAGACATGTACATTTATGGGAGCTGTTATTTTCATACTTGCACAGCATTAGTATTGTTTTAAATGTATCTGGGTTTAAGTGGAATGTCATGACTTGCATGTTAACAGTAGAGGGCTCTAGCCTGACTGCTTCAGCAGGAACACTTTGTGGATGTTTCTTCCCAAGTCCGTGCTAGATGAAGTTAGCTTGGTAGTTTGAAGTTGGTCATAGCGGAAACATTTCACTATTAAAACCTCAGGGCCTTATTTTGAGCACTAATAGTTAAGCGTTTACCAGTACATCAATGCATGTCAATGTTTCCCAATACAATAGTCTCTCTAAATCCCTAAACCTAGAACAAAGCTTGGTATAACACATGTCTATTGAATAAATGGTCAGGAAAAAGAAGAAGAGATTTATAAGAATAAAGAGAGAATCTTCAAGAATAGGTTTTCAGGATAAAAATCTGAGTTTTGAGAAATGCAAAGGAGAATGCATACCTAGGAATAGAGGGCAAGAAGATCTTTCAGGAGAAAGTCAGTTTGGCTCAGATGAATGAAGAACATAAGGAATCAGAAGAATTATAAAAAAAGTTGAAAATGACTTGAGAGCAGAGTACACAAGAACACTGTCAGCAGATGAAGACCAAGGATTTTGCAACAGATCTGAAAGAGCTATACCCAACTCTAGTCCAGTATCTTAGACCAGCAAAGATGAACAGACGGGAGATGAAGTAAGAAGTCTCTGCTTCATAATGATGCTCTCAGATATGAGCCTGTTTCTGAACTCATTGTGTTAACTCATTATGTTAACATTTTTAGTTGCACACATTTGTGTACATATCTTGGTGAATTTGGGCATGTGAATATACCCATGAAGCCATCACCACAATCCAGTTTCTAAAATTTTCCATCACTTCCAAAAATGTCCTTATGTTCTATTGTGTTGTGTGTGTGTATATATGTGTTAAAATATTTAATATTGGATCTATTGTATTAACATATTTTAAAATGCACAATACCATGTTATCTATGAGTACTATATTGTATAGCAGATCTTTAGAACTGGCTTACCTTGCGTATATGAAACATTATACTCATGAAGTCAAATTAACCATTTCTTCCTTTCTCCAGGCCCTGGCAACTGCCATTCTGGTCTCTGTTCTCATGCATTTGACTGTTGAAGATACTTCATAAGTGGAATCATGTAGTATTTGTCCTTCTGTGACTATTCATTTAGCACAATGTTCTCCAGGTTCATCCGTGTTGTCACAAGTGACAACACTTCAAGTGCTAAGTCGCTTCAGTCGTGTCTGACAGGCTCCTCTGTCCACAGATTCTCCAGGCGAGAATACTGGAGTGGTTGCCATGCCCTCCTCCAAGAGATCTTCCTGACCCAGCATTCAAACCTGCATCTCTCACCTCTCCTGCACTGGCAAGCAGGTTCTTTACCACTAGCACCACCTGGGAAGCCCCCTTTTCTTTTTTAAGGCTGAAAAATAGTCTGTTATGTGCAAATACCATGTTTTATCTATTCATCCATCAATGACTATTTGGATTATTTCCATGTCTTGGCTATTGTGAATGTTGCTGGAGTGAGGATGGGGCACAAAGATAGCTATTGGATTCTGATTCAAATTCTTCTGAAGAAACATTATTTTTGAGAAAAGGAACATAAAGACTAAATTTGAAAATGTACTGTTTCAGCTTTAAGAGTAACAAAGTAATTTGATGCTGCTTAGAACCTTGTGACCTATGAAGATGCAGGGAACAATTTTCCTTGTTTTCTAGGTTTTCAGGTGAGCTACTCTGAGAACCACACCTAGAGACTAATCGCTGACTTGCAGCCATTCATAGACACATGGCTCAATGGGTGTACATTCTTACTCTTCTGGTGTCTCAGTGAAGAAGATCTATGTATGTCACAGTGCCTTCTGCTAAACTGGTAAAGAAAATGGTTTGCCAAGTGCATCCCCCAAAATGTTGTTGATGAAGGGACCTCTAGGGATAAGGAGGAAAAGAGATGTATCAGTCCAACACAGCATTGGAACACTTGAGATCTCATTCAACCTTCTTTTTACACAATGGAGGAAAACGGGGATCAAAACAATAATTTCACTTGGAGATATTTTCTAAGTCCAAATTCCTGGAACTTTTTTTTTTTTCAATTATGATGCTGTTCTTTACACCTGAAATAAGGTACAATTAAGTCATTTGGCCAGTAGTTAAAAATGGCTTTTTGAGTCCTCACACTTATGTGGGTCTGAGCACCATGCCCTAGTTGGGGGACACTGCAGAAATTTATGACCTTGCTGAGAGTCAGTCACTTATGAAGTAAAATGGGGAATAATAGGATCTATTTAATAGTGATGCTGTGAGGAATTATAGACATCAATAGGCAGAATACTTAGTATCATCTAGGGCATATGAAGAAAACTTAGTGTATGCTAATTATTTTTGTTGCTGTGCTATGTTGATAATGATGATGATGGTGATAATGATGATGCTACTTTAACTTAATCTTTGGATAATGATGTTTCAGCAGTTAATATACTTTGGCAATTGTCAAGGATGTAAAAGAAAACATATCTCATAAATAAAATTTATATCACAGGAGATCATGTGTTTTCAATTTATTTCATCTGATGTTTGACATTCTTGACACTGAACCATTAGCTTCTCCCCAAAGAAGTACTACAAGTTGATGAATAGCTTATGATTTTTAACCAGGTCTTCTCTGTCATTGGACCCAGGTGAAGTTTTATGGGAGGGGATGACATAGAAGTCTGCAATAAAATCTAACAAGTGTCATTTGATAATTAAACAGATGAATCACTCTGACCACCAAAGCAGTTGACCACCGTGACGACAGAACATTAAGACTTAGCAGTTCATGATTTAAAGTCAGGAGGGTCATAAAAATCAGTGTCTGTGAATGTCCCAAAGAAGACTCACTTAGCTCTGAATACGGACTGCCCCCACAGTTCTGGAGGACAGTCGTCCATCACCTGCTCCTCTTGTACTGCAGGAAGCAGCCACCGGAAAGGAGGGGCAAAGCTCCAATGATTCCAGAGAAACCATCTGAATGACAAATGTTTTGTGATGTCCCTAGCCAGCCCCATGGTTTGCTATTTACTGCCTACCAGCTGTCCTCCTTGTGGCCACTTTTGGCCACTTCCAAGCCACTCTCTACATAGCAACCAGAGGGGTCTTTCAAAACTCTGACTGGGTCTTACTATTCATTTGCTTGAAGCCGTGTGATGAACTTCCGTTGTGCTTTAAAGTAAATCCAAATCCTTTAAGCTGGCTTTCAAGACCTGGCATGACCCATCTCTGGTCCTCTCTCTGTCCTCTTCTTAGACCTCCCCTCCCTTATCTCTGCCCTCTAGACATCGATCATTCTTTCAGAGCTTCAGAGACAACTCTCTTTCTCCCTTCAGAACCCTGCGGCCTTTGTTCTCACCACTCCCTGGTCCTAGAACACTCTGCTCTGTCTCTTTGTGTGACTGTCTTCTGCTCCTCCTTCAGATCTCAGTTTAAATGTCATCCCCTCAAGCGAGCCTTAGTTGACTGCCCTCCTGGGTATCCTTCCCTGCTTCATTGCTTCCCTCACAGCACTCCCATTTTAAAGAAAGACTTTTAAATTATCTCTGTCTTTATTACCTGCTTATGAAAAAGGGACTCAGTCTGCTTTGCTTGCCAGCCTACATCCCAAATATTTCAATCCCTGATATCTCTCGGTAATTCACAAATAAGTATTAGCCCTAGTCCTATGTTAACATGCATTGAACATTTTCAGTGGGCCAGGCTCTAAGCTAAGCACTGTGTACGGATGCTCTCATTTATTCCTCAACCAAGCCTATCTGTGGGTCCATGCCCAGTCATGGCTGACTCTTTTGCAACCCCATAGAGGGCAGCCTGCCAGGCTTTTCGGTCCATGGGATTCTCCAGGAAAGAATACTGGAGTGGGTTGCCATTTCCTCCTCCAAGGGATTTTCCTGAGCCAGGGATTGAACCCACATCTCTTGCATTGAAGGCAGATTCTTTACTGCTTGAGCTATCAGGGAAACCCACACAAAGCCTATGATGACTGCTAATATCATAGCTATTTTTGATGAGGAGTCAGAGGCAAAGAATATTTACCTGTTGAATCAGAGGCCACAGAGCTAGTGTTAGCACAGCAGGATTCAAACTCAGGCAGAGTTTAAAATTTTACGCTTTACCTTGGTATTGAACCACTGAATGCGAGGATCTTGGCCTTTTCTGATTGGCTGACTCTCTTGGGTGCTGGGGTCCAGCCCCGGCTTATCCAGGGTATTCAAAGCGGGGACGGCGTCGGTGAGGGTCAGAATACAATAGCTTCAATTAGATATTAATTAAAGATATAAAGAGTAATAGAATGAGGATAGCTCAGTATGAAAATTCAGTGGAGAAAAGAGGCTGAGTAGCTTGGTTTACGCGGGAGACCAATAACACTTCAAGACAAGAAGTTTCCATCACTTACGGAGGCCACAGGCGTCCTTCCGTTCTCCCAAATGAGAGGAGGCACTGAGGCCTCCCCGGTTGGATCTTAGAAGCCCAGGCATAATTAGTAAGCATGGCGGGTTCCGCACTCCAGATGGAGACTCAGCCAGAGTGAGAGAGAGAGAGACATGGGGAGACCAGTCTTTTGAGGAACTGATCCCATTTCTTTATTTTCCATGGTCTACTTTTATACACTGAGATGTTATGCAAAAGTCACGCAGGGTCAGTCGTCCTGACTTTTATCAAAGTCAGATGCTTCATACAAATGTATACAGAGGTCTTAGGGGTGTTACATCATCTTCTGGCCAGGGGGCCTGCTGACAGTTTATGACCCTCTCCTTGTGACAGCGGTCAGTCAACCAGGACACTTATTTCTCCAAGGGTGATTATTCTTAAAACAGACGCCACCCAAATAAAGTTACATTCCTATAGGGTGAGGGTGTAGTGGGTTTTAGTTAAGGAAAGAATTTACTTAGCCTAAGGTCTAATGTGATTTATATCAAAGGTTAATACTTATTTCTTCTATATATTCATTAATGTGTGTAAGGGCAGGGGATGTGGAGACTTAGCAGTAAACATTGGCTCAACAAATGAAAAACCCTTCATCAATACAATTTCTAATTAGCCCACTATACTTATACTAATGGTTTTCTAACTTTTCTAAAGAACCTGTTTTTGAAGGTTTAAAGCATCTCGTGCCTCTCACAGTTGGGAGGCTGTGAGCAATCACATGTGTCTGGACAAGCCTGTCAGGCAGGCTAGAGAACCTTCAGAGGAGTTTGTAGGTTGAAACACTCCTATCACGCCCAGGAATTATTATTAACTGGAGCTCTAAGTTAACTCCTTCTCCGAAAGAGGTGGTGGGGGACAGCCCCCTGTAAAGTCAGAGGTGTAGGGGAGAGTGCAAAGTAGTAAAGTAGGCAGGCTCTGGTTATGGGGGTAGATGCTTGAGGATTTCCAGGGGGACTCCTGAGGCTCGATCCCGCCTTTGCGTATGTCGAGCCTCCTTCCTCATGACCTTTGCCATGGGCGGAGTGCCTCACGCCGGCCCCCAACACTTGGGGTTGTCGAGATTTTGCTCAAGTATCACTTACTCAGTGAGACTCTTATATTCAGTTTGAAATGATGTCACACTGAATTCATTATAAGCAACATTTGTCACACTATTTTAATATTGAATACCTGTCTCCTCACAAATCTAGAATTCCTCCTTGGGGAAGACTCCCTGTTTTATTATCTTTTCCCTCTATTCCTCCTGAAAAGTGAAAGTGAAGTCACTCAGTTGTGTCTAACTCTTTGCGACCCCAGGGGCTGTAGCCTGCTACGCTCCACCATCCATGGGAATCTCCAGGCAAGAATACCAGAGTGGGTTGCCATTCCCTTCTCCTGCGAGTCTTCCCAGCACAGGGATCAAACCTGGGTCTCCCACACTGCTGAAGACTCTTTACCGTTTGAGCCAACAAGGGCTCCTTCTATTCCTCCTAAAATACAATAAAAATATTGAGCATATATTCTACCTCAATTTTATTTTAGAAATTGGGAATTTCTAAATAAATTACAAGATGGGTAAGTCTCCTATCTTATGTAACTTATAATTCATGGCAAAGGGAGGCAGACACTAGTCTTGAAAATCATTTAGCAAATAAAATAATTTTAAGTAGTAGTGATATTTATAAAATGAAAAATATAAGAAAATGGAGACAAGAGAGTCTAGGGAGTGGGTACTACCATAGACAGGGTGGTAAGAGATAGTTTCCCTGAGGATGTGACCTTTGAGTCAAGATATGAGGATAAGGTTTGGGGGGAAATTTTTTCTCACAAGAGGATACAACTAGTATCCCAGGTGTATGGCACAGTGAAGTAGTAAAGCAAGCTTTTAGCTTTCAGTCATGCCCAACTCTTTGCAACCCTATGGACTGTAGCCCACCAGCCTTCTCTGTCCATGGGATTCTTCAGGCAAGAATACTGGAGTGGGTTGCCCTTCCCTCTACCAGGGGATCTTCCCCACCCAGGGATCAAACTTGGATCTCTTTCATCGCAGGCAGATTCTTTACTGTCCAAGGCAACAGGGAAACCAGTATAGAAGTCCAAAGTTGAAAAGAAGCTAGCCATAAGCCAAGAGCAGAACACAGGTGTCTTCTACCCAGGTTATGAGATGTTCTGGACCTGATGTCACTTGTCCCCAGGGATGATGGTTAACTGTATACATCAACTTTCCTGAGTCACAGGATACTCACACATCTGATTAAATATTATGTCCAAGTATGTGTGTGAGGAACTTTCCAGAAGAGATTAGCATTTACCTAGGTGGAGGGAGTGAGTACAGCAGATGACCTTCCCCAGTGTGGATGGGCACTGCCCAGTCCATCATAGACCTGAACAGAACAAAAAGGTGAGGAAGACTGAATTTGCTCTGGAACCTCAATCTTCTCCTGCCCTTGACGTTCCTGGTTCTCTGGGCTATAGGCCCAGGGTGAGTTCTACACCATTATGTCTCTGGCTTTCAGGCCTTTGAATGGTATCACCAGGCTTCTGGGTCTCCAGCTTGCTGCTGGCAGATTGTAAAACTTCTCAGTCTTCATAATAGTGTGAGCCAATCCTGTATGTTAAATCTCTTCCTATTGGTTCTGTTTCTCTGTGCAAGCTAAGTCACTTTAGTCATGTCCGACTCTGCAATCCCATGGACTGTAGCCCGCCAGGCTTCTCTGTTGGTGGGATTCTCTAGGCAAGAATACTGGAGTGGGTACTGGAGTCCCTTCCTCCTCCAGGGCATCTTCCTGACCCAGGGATCAAATCTGTGTCTCTTATGCTTTCTGCACTAGTAGGCAGGTTCTTTACCACTAGCACTGCCTGTCTCCAGAGAACCCCAATTCATACAAGGCTTCAGTTGCAGCTTGCTTCCCAGGCTCCACAATGCCTCTTGTGGTCCTCAAAGCCTCAAAGCCCTGTGGTTGTTAACCACTGCCAACACACCTACCTTCTTTACACCACCAGTCGTGGGGTCTCCCTAGGTGAGGTCTCCACTGAGCCAGCTGAGACAAAATTGAAGCAGCTCCAGCACCCAGCAGCCAACTGGACCCACTGAGACTTGGGTTTTTTCATTAGGTATCCAAGTCATCTGGACTTCATCATTCAGAAGTTAACTTCAGGGAAGACTTTGGCCAATTTGAGACAAGGGACAGGAGGGGAGAAGCTGATAAATCTTTTATCCTTCCTTCCCTGACAAACTCTAAAATAGATTGTGTTTCCCCTATGGTTTCCATTAGTTGTCTAAAAGCCTGAGCAAGAAGTAACATTTCTTGTGGCTCCATGGCCAACTTGGTCATAGACCACCTTGAGTTGATGCCCTCCTTTCCCCACTTCATGCCCCATGATTTTCTTACTCTTGCTTCCCTGAGATGGCACACTCAAATGAAATATGACTGCATGAGATTTGGCCTGAATCTCTTTTCTAAGGACTCGAACCATGACAGAAAATCAGCCTGCTGGGAGCATAGAGAAAGAAAGGACAAGAGGCAGGATATGAAGCTGATAAGATGGATAACTTAAATTCTATAGGGTCTTGCAGGCCAGGAAAGGGATTTAGACCTTATTTCAATTGAAATTTCAATTTCAATTTAGACCTTATCTCCATGGAAAGGAGATAGCGTGATCCCATTTAAATATTTTTAAAAGATTATTTTGGCTACACTGTGGGTGATGGGCTTTCATGAACAGAGTTCATGCTGTACATTAGGCCCTCAATACCTGTTTACTGATTGATGCGTGAATGTATATATTCTATAATGGGTTTTATTCTCCTAGTTAGCTAGTCTGGGTTAAATCATTTATCTTGTGCATGGGTTCACCCATTAAAAATTTTGTGATATTCAGGCAGCATAGACACGTTTTTATTTCACTAGTTTTTCCTTTCATTCCTTAAACTCCCTTCTCTCTTATACCACTCCCCTCATTTTTCCCCCCCTTGGATACCATTTTTTGTTATTTTTTTTTAATTGAACATAGGTTAAGAGATTACATGGTTAACTTAAATTTAAATTAAGAGATGATTTAGTAAGACTTTGCATTTCTGAAATTTTTCTGTAGCTGCACAGAAAAAAAGGAATGTTCTTTTTGTCAAGTAATTAAACTGAATATTTTGTAAGGTAGTGTCCTGCATTATCTCTGCTCACATGCACTGTGAAGTAGAATTGTGGCCCCTTATAATGGGAGAGCTAAGAATTTAAGCTTTTCCATGTAAACCTTCAGGCCTTTCTTTTTTCCATTGAAGATAATTGTGCATGCTTGAAATTGCCAACCTCTAGGAAGAATATTATTAATCTTCTATGACAGTCAGAGTTCAGCTTTGGGTTGGTGGGGGCTGGTTTAGGGTGGCCAGCAAGTAGAAGGCAGGGCGCCAATTGTCCCTTCCTTACAGAGGATGTAGCATTCTTCATATTCTTGGTAAAGCCTTTTATCACTATTCAGAGCCAAAACAAAAAGAATGAACAATTTCTTAAATTTTATAATATGTTCCTTAGCCGTAAAGTTCTGCATAATTCAAATATATTCCACTCTATCTTTCCTTCCACCTGTCTAAATTCCCTCTCTATTTCTTCTTCAATATTGAGAGATGAGGCTGGCTGGACAGAAATTGGCTCAGCATTAGAGACTACAATGCCTGCTAGCTTGGTCCTTAAACCCAAGATAATCCAAGCCAACTCTGAGTGGGAGCCAAATCAGGAGCTGAAGAGAGGGCAAATCCCAAGACCAAAGGCTTAAAAAGAGGAATGTAAATACAAGAAAGATTTGAAACAAAAGCAGGGGATTAAATGAATTCAAATAAGAGCATGCAGAGACTACAAGGAGCGAGTTGGCATGATTAAATCGGACATCTCTGAGGCACCCAGGTCTTGCCTGAATCAGTCACTGGGTTCATGGTGTGTGCATTTTTGGCTTGAATTTTGGCTTAATTCAAGATGGAGAAAGGACTCTTCCAATTACTCTTGCAGCCTATATTCTAGCTGATGTCTAAAATACTCTCATGGGGGCACCGCTCCTGTCTCTCTGTCTTCCCTCCTGAAAACTCCCTCCTCACAGCATAAGAAGCATTCTTCCTCTCAGTCTGCTGCTGCTGCTGCTAAGTCACTTCAGTCATGTCCCCATAGATGGCAGCCCACCAGGCTCCCCTGTCCCTGGGATTCTCCAGGCAAGAACACTGGAGTAGGTTGCCATTTCCTTCTCCAATGCATAAAAGTGAAAAGTGAAAGTGAAGTAACTCAGTCGTGTCTGACTCTTCGCGACCCCATGGACCGCAGCCCACCAGGCTTCTCCGTCCACAGCATCACTATGGCACCATAATGGAGACAAAGTCATATATTTCACTGAGAATAGCATAGAACCTAATGAGCAATCCAGGGAATTAAGCAGATCATGAAATGTAGAGCTACTCCTAACTAAATTCTCATACTCTCACTATCCAGATATCTGCCATGACAGCTTGCAGACTTTTTATGTGATTTTCACCATTTGATATAAAACGACAAGCAAAACCTGCGTGTTTGTTCTGGTGAAAGCATTTAAGTTGTATGGAAATCCTGGCAACAGAATGTGGATCACATTGCAGTAATACCTCAAGTGTTCTAAGAATATAATTTAGTGCTCATGTTATTTAAGCACGATATGAATTATTGCTACCATCTTTCCAATATTGAGTGAAAATGTTTTCTAAGAAGCTGGAAGAGGAAAAAGTACAAAGAAATACCCAATGCCAAAGCTTTAAAAGAGATTATGGTGCATCCAGACAAAATGATTGTTGCAAATATACATGACTGACATAGGTAGAGGTACCATATTAAGAATGCAATTATAAGTTCAATATCTTGTTGTTAGCTACATAACTATAAGGAGAGAAAAAGATAGAAGCTTATATTTAGCTTTCCTCATTATTCATTGCTTGATCTATGACTTCAGATGTTAATTCATAGATATCTATTTCTTGAATCACAATCTCCAAGAAAAAACGATGTCAGGTCCTCAAATATGGATATGAGACAATCAGAGGCATCTACCATTTTTCTCAAGATTTTACTAACTCCCTCCTCTCTCTCTCTCTTTTTTTAACCATCCTCTTACAACCACAGTGACTACAGCGTCCATCTACGATTTCTCATCACCAAACCTCACTCAGGCAACTCTTGAATGGATAGGTAACAAAGTTTTAACTGTGTTTTTATTGGTTTTATTTTTCTAAGCTCCACTTTCATTCATCATACATTTTATCCTTTTAAAATAACGTGTATTTACTTGGCCACATCGAGTCTTTGTTGCAGCATTTGGGAACATTATTTCATCATGAGAGATCTTTCATTGAGGCATGGGGACTCTCTAGTTGAGGCGTACACCTAGTCACTCTGTGGCATGTGAAATCTTAGTTCTCTGACCAGGGATTGAGCTTGTGTCCCCTGCATTGCAAAGGTGAATTTTTAACCACTGGACCACCAGAAAATTCACCATCATGCATTTTAACCTAGTTTCAGTTTCAGTTCAGTCCAGTCACTCAGTCGTGTCCAACTCTTTGAGACCCCATGAACTGCAGCACAGCAGGCCTCCCTGTCCATCACCAACTCCCGGAGTTTACTCAAACTCATGTCCACTGAGTCAGTTAAGTCATCCAACCATCTCATCCTCTGTCCTCCCCTTCTCCTCCCACCCTCAATCCTTCCCAGCATTAGAGTCTTTTCAAATGAGTTAGTTCTTCAAATCAGGTGGCCGAAGTATTGGCGTTTCAGCTTCAACATCAGTCCTTCCAATGAACACCCAGGACTGATCTCCTTTAGGATGGACTGGTTGGCTCTTCTTGTAGTCCAAGGGACGCTCAAGAGTCTTCTCCAACACCACAGTTCAAAAGCATCAATTCTGTGCTCAGTTTTCTTTATAGTCCAACTTTCACATCCATACATGACCACTGGAAAAACCATAGCTTATGACTTGCTTTTATTATAGTATGCATTGATTGCAATGAAGGAGGAAATGGTAATCTGTATCTGATTCATTGAATATTAATATACACCACAGCAGTGATAGCGAGGGTAACAGGCAGGAAGGCCAGGGGTCTCCAAAGGGAGGAAATAGCCTTCAAGTGTCAGATATTTTTTTTTTATCTCTCCCTTAAGTGTCAGGAAGAAACAAACTCTCTATGGAAATGTTTTTCTTAAGCTATGTTAATGAAACTATGTATTTGCTTTGGAATTTGCCTTTCTTCAAAATGGTTCCACCTAAGACTAACTTTTTTTTTTTTTCTCAAACCTTGGGCTGATAGTAGCTCAACAAACCAGTATTCATATCATTTGTTCTATGGCTGGGGGATGACACACCTCATGCCACGTTATCTCAAAAATGCATATTGTGGGACAGCCTCAGACTTGAGGTGTCTCTCTAATCTGATTAACAGCCTTTTAACAGACACAAATTAGCTTGCTAAAACTAGCAAAAGGGGGCATGCTCAATCCCCCTTCTGATGTCTGTGTCAGAAACTTTCCCTGTCCCTTTTCACTTTAATAAAACTCTGCTATACAAAAGCTCTTGAGTGATCAAGCCTGGTCCCTGGTCCTGAAGTTAAATCTTCTTCAGAGATCACGAATCCGACATAGTTCACAGAAAGCTATCAGTAAGTGATGGTCTGAATGCCAACAGTGTTTCCCATTAGTTGGGAAGATATGATTATTCTCTCAATTTAAAGAAAACAAAGCTGTCCCAAAATATATCATCCAACAACTAAGACTTGAATGATAATTGAGGTTAGATATGCAAAAGAAGGAGGGGGGCTTGGCTTTGGGGCAGTTAAGAAGAAGTCTTCCAGGTAGCAGAAACAGCAGGTGCAAAGACCATAAACAAGAGATGTGTATTTTGTTTCATGTCCTGAAAAAAGGCAGGTATAACTAGGATGTAAAATAGGAGGGGAAGAGTAGAAAGTCTGCAGAAGTAAGCAGATCAAAGGTATCTTATTAGGCATGCCAGAGAATTTGGACTTTATCAGACAAGGGAATTATCCAAATGATTCAAGTAGGAGAGCAATATGGCCAATTTGAATTCTAGGAAGACTATTTTATGTATACTGTGAAACCTGGATTGCTGCCATATTACTGAACATGGGGAAACCATTAGCAAGCTATTGCAACAGCTTCCTTAGTCTTCTTTTCCCCTTGAGTGATAATTATACTACTTCCTTAATTATCATTTGTAGGTAACATTTTTCCATCTTTGGTCTTTACTAAGTTCAATATTATTTATTTTCATTTATCTTTATTAGCAAACTAAATCATTGATATTTAATCCTTTTAGCTATTGACCTTTGCATAAATATAGCTATATGGTTTCCTGGAGTTCTTTGTTTATTTGGCCTAAAATTATGCATGCTAATAATAGCCAACATACACTGAGTACATATGCTAAATGCTTTAAATGAAGTTTCTCATTTAATACTAAAAAACCCTTTATTTACTATTATACTCTTTTATGAGGCTAAAGAGGCTGAGGCTTAGACAGGTAACGTTTGCTTAAAATTATGATATTGATTTCTCATAGCTCAATCCAGCCCAGGTCAGCTAGACACTAGAACCAAAGCTTTTGTCCAACTATTGACACATGATTGACAACTATTCTTTTCCTGTGATTCTTATAACTTGGGCACTTTAGATGGGGCATATAGCTCCCAGAAAATGCACAGATTGGAGGAATAAAGAGATTCTGTAATGATATATTTCAGTTCTTGAAACAATGGTCAAGTAGCTGATGATATTCTATTTAAGAGATCTTCATTGTTCTCTATCTCATGAAGAAACCAAGATATCAAGAGCCAACTAGATTTGTTCAGGTTTATTCAGTGAGCACTGGTCAGAGGAAACACCCTCTTCCAACAACACAAGAGAAGACTCTACACATAGATATCACCAGATGGTCAATACCAAAATCAGATTGATTATATTCTTTGCAGCCAAAGATGGAAGAGCTCTATACAGTCAAGACTAGGAGCTGACTGTGCCTCAGATCATGAACTCTTTATTGCCAAATTCAGACTTAAATTGAAGAAAGTAGGGAAAACCGCTAGACCATTCAGCTATGACCTACATCAATCCCTTATGACTATACAGTGGAAGTGATAAATAGATTCAAGGGATTAGACCTGATAGACAGAGTGCCTGAAGAATTACGGACAGCAGTTCATGACATTGTACAGGCAGCAGTGATCAAGATTATCTCCAAGAAAAAGAAATGCAAAAAGGCAAAATGGTTGTATGAGGAGGCCTTACAAACCGCTATGAAAAGAAGACAAGCAAAAGGCAAAGGA
Source organism: Bubalus kerabau (assembly GCF_029407905.1). Taxonomy (NCBI): domain Eukaryota; kingdom Metazoa; phylum Chordata; class Mammalia; order Artiodactyla; family Bovidae; genus Bubalus; species Bubalus kerabau. The sequence goes on from NC_073630.1 coordinate 113,785,957, forward strand.
GAAAAGGAAAGATATACCCATTTGAATGTAGAGTTCAAAGAATAGCAAGGAGAGATAAGAAAGCCTTCTTCAGTGATCAATGCAAAGAAATAGAGGAAAATGGGAAAAAAAATAGAGTAGATCTATTAAAAAAAAAATAGAGTAGAATGGGAAAGACTAGAGATCTCTTCAAGAAAATTAGAGATACTAAGGGAAGTTTTTCTGCAAAGATGGGCACAATAAAGGACAGAAATGGTATGGACCTAACAGAAGCAGAAGATATTAAGAAAAGGTGGCAAGTATACACAGAACTATACAAAAAAGATCTTCAAGACCTAGATAATCATGATGGTGTGATCACTCACGTAGAGCCAGACATCGTGGAATGTGAAGTCAAGTGGGCTTTAGGAAGCATCACTACAAACAAAGCTAGTGGAGATGATGGAATTCCAGTTGAGTTATTTCAAATCTTAAAAGATGATGCTGTGAAAGTGCTACATGCAATACGCCAACAAATTTGAAGAACTTAGCAGTGGCCACAGGACTGAAAAAGGTGGGGTTTCATTCCAATCCCAAAGAAAGGCAATGCCAAAGAATGTTCAAACTACTGCACAATTGCATTCATATCATGCATTAGCAAAGTAACGCTCAAAATTATCCAAGCCAGGCTTCAACAGTTGGTGAACTATGAACCATGTTCAAGCTGGATTAGAAAAGGCAGAGGAACCAGAGATCAAATTGCCAACATCTGCTGGATCATGAAAAAAGCAAGAGAGTTCCAGAAAAAACATCTATTTCTGCTTTATTGACTATGCCAAAGCCTTTGACTGTGAGGATCACAACAAACTGTGGAAAATTCTCAAAGTGATGGGAATACCAGACCACCTGACCTGCATCCTGAGAAATCTGTATGCAGGTCAAGAAGCAACAGTTAGAACTGGCCATAGAACAACATACTGGTTCCAAATCGGGAAAGGAGTGCGTCAAGGCTGTATATTGTCACCCTGCTTGTTTAATGTATATGCAGAGTACATCATGAGATATGCTGGACTGGATGAAGCACAAACTGGATTCAAGATTGCTGGGAGAAATATCAATAACCTCAGATATGCAGATGACACAACCCTTATGGCAGAAAGTGAAGAGGAACTAAAGACCCTTTTGATGAAAGTGAAAGAGGAGAGTGAAAAAGTTGGCTTAAAACTCAGCATTCAGAAAACTAAGATCATGGCATCCAGTCCCATCACTTCATGGCAAATAGATGGGAAGTCAGTGGAAACAGTGACAGCCTTTTTTTGGAGGGGCTCCAAAATCACTGCAGATGGTGACTGCAGCTGTGAAATTAAAAGATGTTTAATCCTTGGAAGAAAAGCTATGAACAACCTAGACAGCTTTTTAAAAAGCAGAGACATTACTTTGACAACAAAGTTCTGTCTAGTCAAAGGTCTGGTTTTTCCAGTAGTAATGTATGGATGTGAGAGTTGAACTATAAAGAAAGCTCAGTGCTGAAGAATTGATGCTTTTGAACTGTGATGTTGGAGAAGACTCTTGAGAGTCCCTTGGACTGCAAGGAGATCCAACTATTCCATCCTAAAGGAAATCAGTCCTGAATATTCATTGGGAGGACTGATGTTGAGCTGAAACTCCAATATTTTGGCCACCTGATGTGAAGGACTGACTCATTGGAAAAGACTCTGATGGTGGGAAAGATTGATGGCAGGAATAGAAGGGGACAACAGAGGATAAGGTGGTTGGATGGCATCACCAACTAAGTGGACATGAATTTGAGTAAACTCCAGGTTTGGGATGGACATGGAGCCCTTTCATGCTGCAGTCCATGGGATCACAAAGAGTCAGACATGACTGAGTGATTGAACTGAACTGAACTGACTGATTCTGTGAGCTTGCAGCAGAAGTGACATCAAGTCCTCAACTACTCAACTCTAAAGGCACTACTGCTTTCACTCTGTTCATCTATAGATGAAAATCTTTAATTATTTTAGAGCCATAGTAATTCTTTAAAACCACAATTCAAAATGGCACATGCACTCCAGTGTTCACTGCAGAACAATTTACAACAGCCAGGATATGGTAGCAACTGAAACATCCATAAACAAATGAATAAAGAAGATTGGTACTTATATATAGTTGAGTATTACTCAGCCATAAAAAAGAAATGGAACTGGGTCATTTGTAGAGACATTGATGGACCTATAGTCTGTCATACAGAGTGAAGTAAGTAAGAAACAGAAACACAAATATAGTATATTAATACATACATGTGGCATCTATAAAAATGGTACAGGTGAACACATTTGCAGGGCAGGAATAGAGACAGAGATGTAGAGAATGGATGTATGGACCTGGTGGGGGCATAGGGGTTGGGATGAATTGGGAGATTGTATTGATGCATATGTAGTGTCATGAGTTAAATAGATAGCTAGTGGGAACCTGATATAAAGCACAGGAAGCCCAGCTTGGTACTCTTTGGTGGCCTAGTTGGTGAGATCAGAGCTTGGACTGGGAGGTAGTTCTGAGGAGAGGATATATGTATACATATGACCAACCTAGATAGCATATTCAAAAGCAGAGACATTACTTTTCCAATAAAGGTTCATCTAGTCAAGGCTATGGTTTTTCCTATGGTCACGTATGGATGTGAGAGTTGGACTGTGAAGAAGGCTGAGCTCCGAAGAATTGATGCTTTTGAACGGTGGTGTTGGAGAAGACTCTTGAGAGTCCCTTGGACTGCAAGGAGATCCAACCAGTCCATTCTGAAGGAGATCAGCCCTGGGATTTCTTTGGAGGGAATGATGCTGAAGCTGAAACTCCAGTACTTTGGCCACCTCATGCGAAGAGCTGACTCATTGGAAAAGATTCTGATGCTGAGAGGGATTGGGGGCAAGAGGAGAAGGGGACGACAGAGGATGAATGGCTGGATGGCATCACTGACTCGATGGACGTGAGTCTGAGTGAACTCCGGGAGTTGGTGATGGACAGGGAGGCCTGGCGTGCTGCGATTCATGGGGTCGCAAAGAGTCGGACACGACTGAGCAACTGATCTGATCTGATCTGATCTGATGTCTGATTCACTTCATTGCACAGCAGGAACTAACACAATCTGTATGGCAAAACGAATACAGTATTGTAAAGTAAAAAAAAAAAAACAAAAAAACAAAAACCATTATGCCCCAATTAAAACAAACAGACAACAGCAAGACACTTGGGCTGGTCCCATTGAACAAAGCTTCAAAAGGCAAGGTCCCCAACTTGATGACCACTAGTGCAGCTGTGTTTGCACCTACTTTCCTTCCTACACTTCTGCTTGTTCATTTCCCTGTTCTCTTAACTCTCTGTAGTAGTCATTACTCTTGGCACTGTAGGTTGTGATACTTTCAGGACTTTGATGAAGCTTAAAACCTTTGAAAATTTTTCACATTATTCTCTTGGAAGTGGAGTCATCCTTTATGTATGTGTAATGAAAATGGATAGCATATTATTTTAACCATCCAATGAAACAAATTCAAGCAAGCAGAATTGTTGATGTCTCCCAGAGAATACAAGACTTAATAAGAAAGAATTTGCTTTACACTATAGCCCAAGATGAGAAGATAATCCTCTAAGTGCCTTGATGATCCTTTGGGAAAGCTAAAGTCTTGAGAAAAACTTAAAGTGCTTGTGCACAGATTGGCATATGTTTTACCCTTGTAGATTTGTGAGAAATCAAGATTCTAAATTACAGGCATAAAATGGGGGCTGTATCCAATACTCTCTAATTCTGCATTCTGTTTCATCTTCTAACCTGTAGCTCTAGCTTCCAGTCACTAATCTATACATCATTAGATGGTGGTATAGATATTAATATGCATTCCTGAGAATGAGAAGGTTGGATGATATCTCAGATTCCATGGACACGAGTTTGAGTAAACTCTGGGAGTTGAGGATGGACAGGGAAGCCTGGCATGCTGCAGTCCATGGGGTCACAAAGAGTTGGGCACAACTGAGTGGCTGAAGGTGGGGCAGTGGAGAGGAGATACCCAGCGTCCAAGGTCAGGGGTGGCGACGAGAGGAGTTACCTCACGTCCGAGGTCAGGGGCGGTGGCCGGGAGGAGATACCCCACACCCCAAGCCCGAGGCCAGGGGTGGCGGGCCGGAGGAGCAACCCCACGTCCAAGAAGCCATGGCAGCATGGGCACAGGAGGACCTAGAGGAGCTATCCCAGGTTGAAGATCAGGAATGGCGGCGGTAAGAAGATACCCCTCGTCCAAGATAAGGAGCAATGGCTGCACTTTGCTGGAGCAGCCGTGAAGAGATACCCACGCCCAAGGTAAGAGAAACCCAAGTAAGACAGTACGTGTTGCAAGAGGACATCAGAGGGCAAACACACTGAAACCATACTCACAGAAAACTAGTCAATCTAATCACACTAGGACCACAGCCTTGTCTAACTCAATGAAACTAAGCCATGCCCGTGGGGCAACCCAAGACAGGCGGGTCATGGTGGAGAGATCTGACAGAATGTGGTCCACTGGAGAAGGGAATGGCAAATCACTTCAGTATTCTTGCCTTGAGAACCCCATGAACAGTATGAAAAGGCAAAATGATAGGATACTGAAAGAGAAACTCCCCAGGTCAGTAGGTGCCCAATGTGCTACTGGAGATCAGTGGAGAAATAACTCCAGAAAGAATGAAGGGATGGAGCCAAAGCGAAAACAATACCCAGCTGTGGATGTGACTGGTGATAGAAGCAAGGTCCGATGCTGTAAAGAGCAATATTGCATAGGAACCTGGAATGTCAGGTCCATGAATCAAGGCAAATTGGAAGTGGTCAAACAAGAGATGGCAAGAGTGAATGTCGACATTCTAGGAATCAGCGAACTAAAATGGACTGCAATGGGTGAATTTAACTCAGATGACCATTATATCTACTACTGCGGGCAGGAATCCCTCAGAAGAAATGGAGTGGCCATCATAGTCAACAAAAGAGTCCAAAACACAGTACTTGGATGCAATCTCAAAAATGACAGAATGATCTCTGTTCGTTTCCAAGGCAAACCATTCAATATCACAGTAATCCAAGTCTATGCCCCAACCAGTAACACTGAAGAAGCTGAAGTTGAACGGTTCTATGAAGACCTACAAGACCTTTTAGAACTAACACCCAAAAAAGATGTCCTTTTCATTATAGGGGACTGGAATGCAAAAGTAGGAAGTCAAGAAACACCTGGAGTAACAGGCAAATTTGGCCTTGGAATACGGAATGAAGCAGGGCAAAGACTAACAGAGTTTTGCCAAGAAAATGCACTGGTCATAACAAACACCCTCTTCCAACAACACAAGAGAAGACTCTATACATGGATATCACCAGATGGTCAATACCAAAATCAGATTGATTATATTCTTTGCAGCCAAAGATGGAGAAGCTCTATACAGTCAGCAAAAACAAGACCAGGAGCTGACTGTGGCTCAGACCATGAACTCCTTATTGCCAAATTCAGACTTAAATTGAAGAAAGTAGGGAAAACCACTAGACCATTCAGGTATGACCTAAATCAAATCCCTTATGATTATACAGTGGAAGTGAGAAATAGATTTAAGGGCCTAGATCTGATAGAGTGCCCGATGAACTATGGAATGAGGTCCGTGACATTGTACAGGAGACAGGGATCAAGACCATCCCCATGGAAAAGAAATGAAAAAAAGCAAAATGTCTGTCTGGGGAGGCCTTACAAATAGTTGTGAAAAGAAGAGAAGCAAAAAGCAAAGGAGAAAAGGAAAGATATAAACATCTGAATGCAGAGTTCCAAAGAATAGCAAGAAGAGATAAGAAAGCCTTCTTCAGTGATCAATGCAAAGACATAGAGGAAAACAACAGAATGGGAAAGACTAGAGATCTCTTCAAGAAAATTAGAGATACCAAAGGAACATTTCATGCAAAGATGGGCTCGATAAAGGACAGAAATGGTATGGACCTAACAGAAGCAGAAGATATTAAGAAGAGGTGGCAAGAATACACAGAAGAACTGTACAAAAAAGATCTTCATGACCCAGATCATCACAATGGTGTGATCACTGACCTAGAACCAGACATCCTGGAATGTGAAGTCAAGTGGGCCTTAGAAAGCATCACTACGAACCAAGCTAGTGGAGGTGATGGAATTTCAGTTGAGCTATTTCAAATCCTGGAAGATGATGCGTGAAAGTGCTGCACTCAATATGCCAGCAAACTTGGAAAACTCAGCAGTGGCCACAGGACTGGAAAAGGTCAGTTTTCATTCCAATCCCGAAGAAACGCAATGCCAAGAATGCTCAAACTACCACACAATTGCACTCATCTCACACACTAGTAAAGTAATGCTCAAAATTCTCCAAGCCAGGCTTCAGCAATATGTGAACCGTGAACTTCCTGATGTTCAAGCTGGTTTTAGAAAAGGCAGAGGAACCAGACATCAAATTGCCAACATCTGCTGGATCGTGGAAAAAGCAAGAGAGTTCTAGAAAAGCATCTATTTCTGCTTTATTGACTATGCCAAAGCCTTTGACTGTGTGGATCACAAGAAACTGTGGAAACTTCTGAAAGAGCTGGGAATACCAGACCACCTGATCTTCCTCTTGAGAAATTTGTATGCAGGTCAGGAAGCAACAGTTAGAACTGGACATGGAACAACAGACTGGTTCCAAATAGGAAAAGGAGTTCATCAAGGCTGTATATTGTCACCCTGCTTATTTAACTTACATGCAGAGTACATCATGAGAAACACTGGACTGGAAGAAACACAAGCTGGACTCAAGATTGCCGGGAGAAATATCAATAACCTCAGATATGTAGATGACACCACCCTTATGGCAGAAAGTGAAGAGGAACTCAAAAGCCTCTTGATGAAAGTGAAAGTGGAGAGTGAAAAAGTGGGCTTAAAGCTCAACATTCAGAAAACGAAGATCATGGCATCCAGTCCCATCACTTCATGGGAAATAGATGGGGAAACAGTGGAAACAGTGTCAGACTTTCTTTTTCTGGGCTCCAAAATCACTGCAGATGGTGACTGCAGCCATGAAATTAAAAGATGCTCACTCCTTGGAAGGAAAGTTATGACCAACCTAGACAGCATATTCAAAAGCAGAGACATTACTTTGCCAACAAAGGTTCATCTAGTCAAGGCTATGGTTTTTCCTGTGGTCACGTATGGATGTGAGAGTTGGACTGTGAAGAAGGCTAAGCACCAAAGAATTGATGCTTTTGAACAGTGGTGTTGGAGAAGACTCTTGAGAGTCCCTTGGACTGCAAGGAGATCCAACCAGTCCTTTCTGAAGGAGATCAGCCCTGGGATTTCTTTGGAAGGAATGATGCTGAAGCTGAAACTCCAGTACTTTGGCCACCTCATTGGAAGAGCTGACTCATTGGAAAAGACTCTGATGCTGGGAGGGATTGGGGGCAAGAGGAGAATGGGACGACAGAGGATGAGATAGCTGGATGGCATCACTGACTCGATGGACGTGAGTCTGAGTGAACTCCAGGAGTTGGTGATGGACAGGGAGGCCTGGCGTGCTGCGATTCATGGGGTTTCAAAGAGTCAGACACGACTGAGTGACTGATCTGATCTGATTTGAGCTATTGAAATTAACTGAACTGAACTGAATCCTCAGGGAAACTGAAGTGACTTCTAAATGGCGTCTGGTCCAGATGGCATAATTCTTTTTCTTCTTTTTCAGATGGTTATTGTTTTAAGCTACTCAATTTCTTCTTTTTAAAATATTTACTTATTTATTTTAGACTCTCAGCTCTTCATTGAGTCATGCAGGATCTTTCATTGAGGCCTGCGGGTGCAGAGGTTGCAGCTTATGGGCTTAGTTGTCCCACAGCATGTGGGATCTTAGTCCCCAGACTAGGGATCGAAACTGTCCCCTGAATTCTAAGGTGGTTGGCATGCTTCTTTTACTGGGTATTTCAAGATGACAAGTGATTTAAAACAACCAGAACTCATCCTATATTTATTAATTATGGTTGTATATACATGCATTTAGGAAAAAAAACCCACTAAATTAAATAGAATTAAGGGGTAACTATCAGTCATACAAGCTAATATTTTGTTTTTTTGAGTGTGTATAAAAAGGTTGGCATTTGTGCATTTGTTAGTTATTAATATAATGACAAGTATAGACTTCTGGATCTATCTGTGGAAAACAGGAAAAAGAAGGAATATTTACACCTGTTATATTAGTGCTTGTAACAGAGATGATATATTGATAACTTTGACTTTTGTTCTATAAAGACTTGTCAAGTGAGTTAATCTATTGATTTGTGAGCAAGGTTTTTAAGAGATAAAATAAGAAAGCTTATTAGGCAGAATTTTACTAAAATAACAAATGAGTATAGCAACAATTATCTTTAGTATGTTCCATGCATAAGGCAAAGATATAATAAGTACACATATATTTTCTCTAATTTCTCACTCAAGCTTCAGCATAAATATTAGGCTCATTTAAGATAAAAGTAAGTCAAAGCTCAGAAAAGCCAAGTCACTTGCCCAAGACTACACTACTCTAGGGAAACCAAGATGTTGCCAAGTCTTGACTTCAGAACCAAATTTCTTCCAACAGACTAGTACTGCTATAGCAATTGGTAAACTTGCTACTCAACTGATATCATCATAAAAAAAATTAAGAAACAATAAGCAAACAAAATACTGTCTATTTAGTAAGATTTTCTAATTTAATGGGAGGATAAAATGAAATACTTGGAAAACAAAAGTCTGCATGGCTGGTTCATGGAAGAGATAAAACTCTTCCGTGAAAAAGAGTCTATGTCTCTAGATTCACAGTCCAAAGCTCTTCCTTGCCCGCTCTCACCTGAGACATGTACAAATCCTAGCTGATTTCCTGACATTTAACCTGGGTCTACTTTAATTCTGGGTTTCCTTCAATGGTTCACTTTTCTCATTCCAAGAATCCTAAGGCTGAAGAGAATGGACAGAAAGACTCTAATACTGGCGAAGTGAAAGAAAAACTGAAAAGAGAGCAGAGATTTTCATTCTGGAGCAGCGTTTGGACAAGCACTCAGCCCTTGAGGTTCACATCTTCTCTAGGAGTCGAGAGATACTGCTCTTACTGAATGCCTAGGGCTACCATGGAGACCAAGTAAGGTAATGAATGAGGAAGTGCTTGGCAAGTTATGAAAGACAGTGTGAGCTGTAATTGTCCAAAGTGTAGGACACAGTAAAGGTTAGATGAGAAATTCTGGAGACATGTGCTGTGCCCACCTCTCAACCCCCGAGTTATTCTCTTGTCCGCTATAATTTTAGCAAATCTCTGGTTGGCATCTCAAGTATACCTGCTGTACCAATCTCTTTTTTTATTTATTTTTTGCTTCAAAATTATCTCTAAGGTCTCTAGGGCTCCTTATTCCAGGAACAGATGCAGCCTGGGAATATAGGAGTGGTCATTGCCCATATTTGTAAAGGACAGAATTGGAAGAATAAATGTTTCCACTTCCCATGCTTAGAGAGACAATTCTGAAGCACTTTCTAGAAGATTCTTCAGATGCTCCTGCAGGGTTGAGCCCCAGCTGCTCTCCCCAGTGTCCAGCTCAACACCTCAGCCTTTATTGACTGTTCTTCTTCCACTATCTTACTTCCTCTCCCTATCTGTACTTCATAGCAGCTCCTACCCCATAATGGTTAATTTTATGTGTCTACTTGCCTGGGCCACAATGTATACAGATATCTAGATAAATGTTATTTCTGGATGTGTCTGTGAGGTTTTCTGAATGAGATTAATATTTGAATCAGCAGTTTGGGTAAAGCAGATTGTCCTCCACATGTGGGTGGGCATCATATGATCTGCTGAAGGCTTGAGTGAAATGAAAGCTCGAGTAAGAAAAAAAGGAAAAATCTCTCTGCCTGATTGTCTTCAGCAGGTACATTGGTGCTCTCCCATCTTTGGACTTGGACTTAGAATGGAATTTATACCATCATACCATTTATACCAACTCTCCTGGTTTTCCAACTTGCTGACTGCAGATCTTGGGTTTCTCAGCCTCCATAATCACGTGGGCCAAGTCTCATTCCCTTACAGTAAATTCATAACTGTCTATCTATCTATGTAGTCTATGTAACTTATCTATCTAATCTATCTATATAATCTACTTCAGTTTATCTAGCTAATCTATCTATCAATCTATCATCTCCCATCGGTTCTGTTTCTCTGGACAACTGAGACTACTCCATGACCCAAATCAAAGACTTGCATTCAGATGATTGTCTCAGGCATTGCTTATAGGGGGGCTTTTCTCATAGCTCAGTTGGTAAAGAATCCAACTGCAATGCAGGAGACCCTGGTTTGATTCTGGGCTAGGAAGATCCCCTGGAAAAAGGATAGGCTACCTACTCCAGTATTCTTGGGGTTCCCTTGTGGCTTAGCTGGTAAAGAATCTGCCTGCAATGAGGGAGACCTGGGTTCGATCCCTGGGTCGGGAAGATCCCCTGGAGAAGGGAAAAATGTAATTCCAGTATTCTGGAATGGACAATTCCATGGACTGTATAGCCCATGGGGCCACAAGAATCAAGCATGACTGAGTGACTTTCACTTTTACTTTAGGGAGATCTTGAATCAAGACACGTGAGCTGATTTTTATTTTTTATATTCCATTCACTTTATTTTTTTTTTCTCTGATATTTTTTAAATTTTTTTGTCTTTTTTAAATATAAATTTATTTATTTTAATTGGAGGTTAATTACTTTACAATATTGTATTGGTTTTGCCATACATCAGCACGAATCCGCCACAGGTATACACGTGTTCCCCATCCTGAGCTGATTTTTAAACCTTTCTATTTGATCAACTGATTCTTTCATTTCTGCAAAAGTTTACAGAACTTCTACCATGTGACAGGGACTGTGCTGGGGGATAGGAAATATGAAAGGCTCCTGACCTTGAGGAATTTGTGGACCAGTGAGGGTGGTGGACATGGAAGTGGATGACTGCAATGTGAGGAAGTGAGGGACAAGGTGAGCATTCCTGCATCCTGCCTCATCTCTCCATCTCAGCATCCATGTTTGGCTACAGCTCCATTGATTGAATTTCTGGTCATGATTCCTCAGTATAGACCCCTCCCCCAGGCTTGGCACAGACTCCCAGCCAAGACGTGTCCCCTAGTGATATTTCTGGGCTTGTGCGCTGACGCAGTGAGAGCTGTGAAGAATGCTCCGTCCCAGAAAGGTCAGCGAACAGCATAATCCACAGACCAGCAGCCGCTCTGCGCAAAGCCCGTTCCTGAAACATGCATTTTAACCTTTAGGTTTTGCTAAGGCAGTCCCCCAGCTCCTGCACCCTGCCTGGGGCTAGCAGCGATGGGGGAAGTTCGAGGTGGGATTCGTTATAGGAGTCCCCAAACCAGACTCTGCCTTCTGCCTGCCAGTTTCCATAAATGCTGCATCTGGTGGTTTGCACCTGGGTTTATTGGGCAACAGATGCCTTATTCAAAATGGCAGTGCTGCAGCTCAAACTACACCAGATGCTGGAGAGAGGAGCCTGAAAGTACAACCTCACATCATCCCTCGTTAGTCCAAAGGATTTAGCTGCTGGGGCTCTAGCCTCTCTAAGGCAGCAAATCCCTTTTCCTTTGGCCCTTTCACAAGTTAAATTGCTGCTCTAAACCAGACTTTTTACTGGTACGGAGGGTCTGAAGTCCAAGGCAACCCAGTGTTGCAACACATCCTGGTCTTGCCCTATGAACACTTTCTCAGGGAGGCAGTGGGTAAAATGGTTTAGACAGGCATACCCGTGTTTGAATCCCATCTCTAGCTTCTGAGTATGAGCATGCGGCTTCGTCTCTCTGAGTTTCCAATTCTTCATCTCAAAACAGGAGACAGCCTTAAGCAACATTTCTTCTATGTCTCTACTGCTGCTCCCAAGAAATGGTAATTAGGTAGTGAGATAGAGGTGCTAACTATAGCTACGACAGCAATCATCACAATGGCACTGAAACCTTAAACGTACAGCTTTCACTTGGGCGGTGTTCTATGTCAGGGAACAGTAAATCTATACACCGATTTTTTAAATTTTATTTTTAAATTAATTTTTATTGGAGTATAGTTGATTTGGGTTTCCCTGGTGGCTCAGTGGTAAAGAATCCATCTGCCAATGCAGAAGACACAGGAGACCTGGGTTCGATTTTTGGGTCAGGAAGATCTCCTGGAGGAAAGACATGGCAACCCATTCCAGTATTCTTGGTTGAAGAATCCCACAGAGGAGCCTAGGGGGCTACAGGCCGTAGGGTCACAAAGAGTCAGATATTACTTAGTGACTTAGCAACAACAAACAGTTGATTTACAATGTGTGTTAGTTTCTGCTATACAGCAAAATGAATCAGTTACACATACATCTACTCTTTTCTGGATTTTTTCCTATATAGGTCATTATAGAGCATTGAGTAGAGGTCCCTGTGCCATACAGTAGGTTCTTATTAGTTATCTATTTTAGATGTGTGAAGTGTGTGAAAGTCGCTCAGTTGTGTCTGATTCTTTGCGACCCCATGGACTATATAGTCCATGGAATTCTCCAGGCCAGAATACTGGAGTGGGTAGCCTTTCCCTTCTCCAGGGATCTTCCCAACCCAGGGATCGAAGCCAGATCTCTCACATTGCAGTCAGATTCTTTACCAGCTGAGCCACAAGGGAAGCCCATTTTAGATGTAATAGCCTGTAAAAAGGGTTTCCCAAGTAGCTCAGTGGTAAAGAATCCTCTTGCCAATGCAGGAGACCCAAGAGACCTGGGTTTGTTCCCTGAGTTGGAAAGACCTCCTGGAGGAAGGAAATGACAATCCACTCCAGTATACATGCCTGGGAAATCCCGTGGAAAGAATAGCCTGGCAGGCTACAGTCCATGAGGTCACAAAGAGTTGGAAGCGAGTGAGGATGAGCATGAGTGTGTAAAAAAGGAAAAAAAAATAGAATGATAGTGTATGTGTTTGGGGCAGTTGTGGAACAGCCTCCAGGAGGGGCTGATGCCTTAGGGGTGTAAAAGAGGAAGGGATAATGCACCTCTGCTTCCTGCCCTGACCCCATGAGCTGTTCAGAGCCTTTCTCTGTGATCCATCCTGGGCTTCACTGACACACCTGTAATGCTCTTCTCTGCCCTTTCCATGCCAGACTGTGCCCTTCAATAGCAATTAAGTCATTAAACCACTCTGAGTCTCAGTTTCTTATCTGTAAATCGGGCTTGAAATAAAACCACCAGGCCTGTCAACCCCACTGAATGTAACGAGGCAACAGTTGTGACCATATGATGTGTCCCTCTACATGGCTGCTCATTACCCATTTTCCTGGGTTGTAAGTATAGTCGACTTCTCCTGACTAATAACATATTTTTGGATATTTTATATATGCTGTTTTAAAATGTTCTGTTCATATTAAAAAATCAATGCATCCTCTTAATATTACATTTAAACACTTATAAAAAATGTTGAGAAGAAAACAAAAGTCAACCTTCACCCCACTCTACACATCTCATCCTGTTAATAGTGTGGAATACTTCCTTGCATGATCTCTGCACATTTTGATTTGATCTGGCTTGGTTTTGAAGTTGAATAATCTGATCACCAGCTGAAAGAATAGGAAGAGCGAAGTCAGAGGAGGCAAGTGAGACAACACATATCTCCAGATTTTTAATGAAGTGTAACTGATACTTACATTTGGGTCCTTGATCTGAATATTAAAGGAAGAAAACCCAAAGGGGAGAAACATATGTTCTTCCTCCTCAAAGTGTTTTCAAGCAAATAGGAGCAGGGCTCCAAGGCTTCCAGCGCAAGTGTCTAAATAATCACTTCACCAGGTACAGCTTAGTGGTCCAAACAGAGGCTGGGACAAAAGAGAGCTTAACAGCACTGGAGGATGGAGAGAGAGAGAGAGAGAGTGTGTATGAGCGAGAGAGAAAGAGAGAGAGAGATTTCTTTTGGGGACTTCCAGGGAACACAGTAAGAAATCACACAGGGCCTCAGGGCTAAGGAAGAGAATGTCCATCTACAGGAAGATTCACAGAAAATAAATAAAGTGGTTGAGATAAGAAAAGCCTCTGGAGTAGCCTTGGAGGGAGTATTCAAGGCCAAGGACATGTGAAGCAGAGATTGCCTCCAGAGGCCTTGGGAGCCCATGGACTTGAACATTCCTATCTTCCCCTTAACTCAGGGGCCTTAACCTGAGGTTCAAGAAACTTCAAAACCACAAACCACAGTAGAATATAAAAAGCTGTGACTTGGCCACTAACAGAAATCACAGAACTTTTCATCACATTGCAATTGTTTCAAAATTAAAATTGTAAAACATCACTGATGTTCTATTACAGGAATTATTAAGTCTACTACTAGATGGTATTATTTAGTATATTAATAAAGACATATATTGTTATACTATGTCACAGTTTCATTGTTATTGGTGTTTTGATATTTGGAATCCAATAATTGATTTCCCTTGTAATTCTTTGTTTTGTATTTCATGCAGTAAAACTATTATTCTTAGAGTTCAAAAATAAATATAGTTTAGAAGGGGTCCATGACATAGAAAAGTGAAGAGTCTCTCCTTCAGGGTCTACAGGAGACTTGGACAGAGGCTCACAGGAGATTCCAGAGGCAAAACTGAAGAGCCCAGCTGCTTTTGTTTCCAAGAAACAGAAAATTGGACTTTGATTTAGCAACAAGGGCACATATTACCTCAAATAATTTTAAATGCAGGGATAAGACTGGCTTTGAACGGGGTTAGTTCAGTAGATCACAAATGACATGGGTGGCCTCAGCTCTGCATGTCTCCACCCTGCCATCCGCAGCTCCAGCTTGGTGACAGGGTGGTCCTCTCATGACTACTCCTGGACTACAGGAGCAGTTTAGCTGTTTGCATTGCTATTATTTATACCTAGCAGGAAGCAGAGAAACCCTTATTCTGCTGTTCTTGTAAGCAAAGCATTAAAACCTCCTAGCAGCTCCTCCTGATGACACATTGGCGAGGATTTAGTCATATGCCCATTTGTTAATTAATAATAAGTAAAACGATATGAGCAGCAATGGCTTGGGCTAGTTAGAAACACCCTCCCCTGTACCCTCAGGTCAAGAGTCAGTTCCCAATAATGCATATTGTGGTTAAAAAGAGAGGAGAGAGAGGAATGCATCTTGTGTGGTCCATCATGTGACCTCCATGCTTTTCAATCATCATGTTCTTAGTCTACATGTTAACATGTTGGAGATGCTGGATTCAGTTTTTAAACATCTGCTATAGCATCCTGCTAAAAATCTTTGTATGCAGAAGCATTAGGAAGGGTGGGTGAGCAGGTGTTAGGTGTAGACTCAGGGTAAGTGAAGTGTGATATTCTTCTCAGAGGAGCAGTAAAGGTTCATGCAGCCTTCCAATTCATGTATCCAAAATGGATTAGAGGTAACCAGAAACTTTGAAAATTCCAAATGTCAAGGCCACTGCTGAAGCTCTAATATTTTGGCCACTTGATAAGAAGAGCCGACACATTGGAAAAGACCCTGATTCTGGGAAAGACTGAAGGCAGGAGGAGAAGGGGACGACAGAGAATGAGATGGTTGGATGGTATCACTGACTCAATGGACATGAGTTTGAGCAAGCTCCAGAAGATGGTGAAAGACACAGAAGCCTGGCACACTACAGTCCATGGGTTCGCAAAGAGTTGGATATGACTTAGCGACTGAACAACAACAAAATAACAAGGCCACTGGACAAGCCCCAGGATAATTGTCTCTATCCACCATCAGACTCCTTCATTTCTCCCAGCGTGCCTTACAAATGTTTATCATATTTTATCTGCGCACCAAGAAAAGCGCAGAGGAGCACTGGTTAGTAGTTGAGAAGGAAGACTTTATGGTCAGAAGATTTTAGTTCAAATCTGAGCCCCACTAGCTTTGTAGATTCTCTGTGTTTTGGTTTCCTCATTTGCAAGATTGGAATTACAAGCACGATGATCTCACAGGGTCGTGGTGGGTTTTAAATATCACTGCATGCCACTTATGTTTTATAAGTTTTGGCATGTATAAAGCATTAAGTAAATCTTACTGATTAAAAATAAAAGAATCGCCCTTCTAATCTTCCTTCCTCTAACTAGGAGACTAAAACAATACAGGACCTGTTACCTCAGACATACCTCTAATTCAAGTGGTGCAATGTTTTAAGTGCTCAAGAGATATTTTTCAGAACACAATCAAAAACATATGAAATAACCCACTCTGCCTTTTCGCTGGTAAGATGGGCAGTTTTGGTGGTTAAGCATAAAGTGCAATCAGCTTAAAGTTGAACTTGAGGCCATAATTGTTCTTTTCTGGGCTTGACTCTGTACACGTTGCTGCTGTTTAGTCGTTAAGTCATGTCATTCTCTTTTGTGACCCCCATGGACTGTAGCTCACCCGGCTCTCCTGTCCATGCGATTTCTCAGGCAAGAATACTGGAGTGGAATGAAGTGTCATTCCCTTCTCCAGGGCATCTTCCTGACCGAGGGATCAAACCCAAGTCTCCTGAATTGGCAGGTGGGTTCTTTACCACTGAGCCACAAGAGAAGCCCATACTTACATGTTTACATGTCCAAAATAAAACAAACATACAGACAAAAAGCTACTGCCAACAGAGACCACGCAAGTCCTTGTGCACACCCTGAATTCTCAGGATCTCCCAGCCAAGTGAGGTATAAAGGAAACAGCATCATCACTAATATCTGCATGGTGATAGTATAGGCTGACTATAGAAAGCCATCCTTCTCTCTGCCCCAGCCCTCTGCACCACAGTCAAACCAGATCATTACTTGAGTATCCAGGAGTCTCACATATGCTCAAGAGCAACCACTCCACATTCCTCCTTTGCAGCTTTCATGACAAGTTCTTTCCAAGTCATTGGTCTCCTCACCGCTGCCACCTTATTGGAAAACTGTGCCTTCCTGGTGTACTTGGACTCAAAGCTATGAAGCTGTTGAGGAGCCAAATGACACTCCATCCACTCAAGACCCTGATGTGACAAACTCCCTTCCTCCATGTTTTATATCACTCTCTGATACCTGGGTTCTCTGGTGACCTCTGAAAATCATAAGGTCTATATGGTCTCTTCAGATTCTTTTTGCACATCCTGTGTCTATAAGGGATCAGGAACCATGCTTCATTTCTGTGTCTTTGTCCAGGCTCTTCCCATCCACACACATGTGCACACACTCATGCAGGCACACAGATCCATTCTCATGTTAAAATAGACAGATATTCCCAAAGACAAAATAGATAATTGATGGCTGGAGGGAGTAGTCTGGCTCTCACATCCATCTTCACAGTGTCTCTCCTGCCCAAGAAGCAGCCCCGTTGCTGAGATACAGGTAACTAACTATCCAAACAGTGAGCAAAGGAAGACAAATTAGCAGTTTAAGGAAAAATTCAAAATGGCAGTTGAATCAGGCAGCAAGAAAAGTAGCCACTGGAGAAACCATATTGTCTACCTGCTAGGAGTGCTGAGTGTTTAAAGAATAAATTGGCAAGTGTTGACAGATTACTGATGGTGGCATCTGCTAGGAACAGGTGGTGCCTCAGAGTGAAGGTGGAGATGCTCCTGGAATTAGGCAACATCCCTCCACACTCAGGCTTCTACTTTCAGAGTGTCTGAGATTAGTATGCTACACTCAGTCCTAAAAGAAATGGACTGATTATAGGGTTGACCTTGACATGTTAGTCATTTATTGTCTCTGTTAATTGAATCTTTCTCTATTTCTGTGTTTTCCTATGAGTATCTCAGTATGAGAAAGGACAGATAAGCTGGCCTCTTCTGTATACCACACATTTCTGAGGTCATGAAAGAAATGTCAGATGATATGAAATTCCCTAAATAATAACTTGCAAAGCTCAGGGAAAGTCAAAGAAGGTCGTTCCACTGAAAGCAAGGCTGGAAGCCCCTGGACCTTAGGTGATGGCCATGCCCTTGACTGAAATTAACAAACACGCAATCACACTGGCCATTTGCTACCCTTCGTTTACTTCTCTCCCTAGACAGTTAGCTTCTAACTTCTTAAAGGGTGAGGGGTAATCTCAAAAAGTGTTACTAGATCATGGATTCTGGGCGAGTGCTTCTATTGACTTAATGTGGAAAGAAATGACTCATTTGTCTACTGAGACATACAGGTAGGTAAGTAAGCTACTCAAAACTTCAGGCTCATCTGGGAAGTGGTAGGGGGTTGTGCAGAGGGTTTAATGTGCATATCTTCAACACCTTTCCAAAGCCTCATTCCCTAGTTGTGATGACCCCTCAAAGTTCTCTTCAAAAATCCCAGCATCATCTTCCACCCTGCAGCATCACCACTGATGTCCATCGTGGGGACTCCCTGTCCTGCTGAACACAGCTTTCTGCCCCGGTGGTCACTGCCTTAACCCAACTTGGCCCTGGGGAAGTGGATAAGAGTGCCAACATCTGAACTTACAGAAATATACAGAAGTGATGTAATCTCCCTGGGTCTTTGCCTCCTCACCTCTGAAATACAGAAAGTATTAATAGGCAACATTTTATAAGCACTCACTTCACTCAGACACTCTGCAAGCATTCTGCAAGTGTTTACTCATTTAATCCTGGAGGAGGAAATGGCAACCCACTCCAATATTCTTGCCTGGAAAATCCCATGGACAGAGGAGCCTGGGGGGCTACAGTCAGTGGGTCACAAAAACTTACACATGAATAAACTACTCAGCAGCAGCAGCAATATTTATTTAATACTGTTAGAGTTGCAGTAAATATTAAGTAAGTTAATAGTTATAAGTGCTTAGGACATTATTTAGAATTTAGTAGACATGTTTCTATATATGTTTCTGCTAGAACTATTACTATGACTTCTGCAGCTACTTTTTGTTATTATATTAGTTTACCAGAGTTGCCATAACAAAAACCATAGACTAGGTGGCTTATATTTTTGGGCTCCAAAATTACTGCAGATAGTGATTGCAGCCATGAAACTAAAAGACGCTTACTCCTTGGAAGGAAAGTTATGACCAACCTAGACAGCATATTAAAAAGCAGAGACATTACTTTGCCAACAAAGGTCCATCTAGTTAAGGCTATGGTTTTTCCAGTGGTCATGTATGGATGTGGGAGTTGGACTGTGAAGAAGGCTGAGGGCCGAAGAATTGATGCTTTTGAACTGTGGTGTTGGAGAAGACTCTTGAGAGTCCCTTGCACTGCAAGGAGATCCAACCAGTCCATCCTAAAGGAGATCAGTCCTGGGTGTTCATTGGAAGGACTGATGTTGAAGCTGAAACTTCAGTACTTTGGGCACCTGATGCAAAGAGCTGACTCATTTGAAAAGACCCTGATGCTGGGAAAGATTGAGGACAGGAGGAGAAGGGGACGACAAAGGATGAGATGGTTGGATGGCATCACCGACTCAATGGACATGGGTTTGGGTGGACTCCGGGAGTTGGCGATGGACAGGGATGCCTGGCGTGCTGCGGTTCATGGGGTCGCAAAGAATCAGACACAACTGAGAGATTGAACTGGAACTGGGGGCTAGATGTTCAAGATCAAAGTAGTATCAGTGTTGTTTTTTTCTGAGGTCTCTCTCCTTATAAATGGCCATCTCCTTGTGTCCTCACGTGGCCTTGCCTCTGTGCTAGTCTGTGTCCTAATCCCCTCTTCTTATAAGGACACCTGGTATATTAGATTAGGGTCCACTCATTTGGTCTTATTTTACCTCAATTACCTCTTTAAAGGCCTGATCTCCAGATACAGTCATATATTGAGGTCTTGGGGATTAAGACTTCAATATATAAATTTAGTGGGTAGAGAAACAGTTCTGTCCATAGCAGTTACGGTATATGAACTTTTCCCTTAAGTTCCCATTGTGAAACTCTGGAGGTGACTTTATAATAAGCCTTCAGTGAAAGTTGAGATTGAAAATAAGAGCTAGATAAAGAAAGGGAATATAGAAAATTACTTAAAACTGCAGCTTGGTGTTGCTGGCCCTTAGAAGTTGACTCTACAGGATCCTGACGGTCCACTACCGTCTTACCTTTCCCAAATAAAAGCATCCTCTAGCAGCTTGGTTCCAGTGGTTCTGATTCAGACCAAAGTCTACAAGGTCACAGAGAATAAAGGAAATAATAATTTTTCATGCTATTCTAACGTCATCTTCTGTAGTTCTAATTTCTTGACTCAGGATATACAATTTCCCAGGATGAATGTCCATTTTCCTGAAGAAAAGTCCATCCATTTTCATGGTTTTTGTTCTTTGGCCCTGAAGGTGCAATAAAATTTAATAGGTCATTTTGAATGATTCTTTAATTAAAAGACACTGCTAGTGTGAAATGTGATTCAACATTTATTTTATATTCCAGGAGACAATATAAATTTTACATTATTTTTTGTACTTTCTATGAGCAATTTTTGTTAATGATTATCGTCCTATCCCTGACAATATTTTGAGTCACATTTATGTAATTTTTTTGTGTTGCAGTTCTTATTTTAAATACGAATTTCAAATCCACAGTGGTTTTATTTTTCTCTCTTATTATTCATTTTCTAACCTAAGCTCACTTTTTAACTTTTTTCTGTAGCATTATCAATTTATTTTCCCTTTGATCTCTAAGGTTTATCCTTTGAGATTTTCCTTTTTTTTCAAGAAACTATTTTCAGTTGATTCTGCTGTCTGATTCTTTGCCATTTTCTAAAATAATTCTGATAAAATTTAGCAATTTTATTTTGCTTATATTCCTTTCATCAACATGTTTGTTTTTTTTTAAACTTCAGAGTCTGCATAAACTTCAGAGTCTGCATAAGTCCCCAGCCACTTCTTTTCTATTATGTCTGTTTGAAATCTGGAGAGAGCAGTTTCTTTAGAGACAGTTATTGGCTCCCAGCAATTGGGAAGGTAAGCAGAAAATAAAGGGCAGAGAAAGTCAACACCTTACAATTTGATTAATGGTTTCAGTTGCTCCTCAGTCAATGTCTTCTGGCCTGAAGGCATGCATTCATCTAGTCTGAGTATTCAAGGAGTTTTAGTGCTCACTGTAAAGTTCTGGAAATCTCAAGTTCTCTGTGTTGTTAGCTGCTTTTCTTCCCTCTTCCTGATTGCCCCAGGTGACTGCTTTGATAACATTACTGGCAATAAAGTTGGCATGTCTTCATGGTTCTTTTTGCTCTATCTCTCAAACTAATCTGTGGTCTCTGTGAGGATATATTCTCTCCTATCTGTACAACTCTCTTACATACCTTCGTTATTAAAGGATCTGAAGTTAAGTCTGTCAACACTGTGACAATTATTTTAGAGAGCTATGCTGTGCTTAATCACTCAGTTGTGTCCAACTCTTTGCGACCCAACAGACAGTAGCCCACCAGGCTCCTCTGTCTATGGGATTCTCCAGGCAAGAATACTGGAAAGGATGGCCATGTCCTCCTCCAGGGGATCTTCCCAACCCAGGGACTGAACCCAGTCCTTTACAGTTTGAGTCACCAGGGAAGCCCATATATCTGTCCATAAATTTGAAGAGGCTTTTATTGTCCTTATTTTAAAATATATTATTTCTGACATTCTTTATATTTTGTAATTGGTTATGTGGCTTCTTCCCCCTTTGTGTTTTTAAAGATGATATTATATTTTCGTTTATTTATTCTTCCTAAAACTTTTGATGGGTTTTCAGAGAGAATATGAATATAAAAGTTTAATTACATCAATCATTACTCATTTTATATATAATTTTTTGTTTTAAGACCTCTCCCCCAATATGTTTATTTCTATTGATGTGTTTATGCAATGTGATAGTTCTACCACCTAAGATATTAACATATTTATAACAATAACTTCATAAATAATAATACAGATATGGAAAAATCAATGGCTAAGTTTTATTTAAGGAGAACCAAGAGAAGGCACTATTTTTTCCTAGTCACTCTTCCAGATAAGATGAAAACTTCAAAATTCATGAAAGCTGGAGCTTTGTTTTATTACTTCCCGTAACACACTGCTTATGCTAGTACACAGAACACAGTAAATCTTAGTAAGCTTATGTTGAATGAATGAATGAATGAAATCCTTGCTTATGGGTCCTTCAGCATCTTCATAATCTCACCTCTACTTTGATTACAAACAATCCCTCAAAGGAAAAGAGCAAATAAAGTTCATATGGGAAAATATGGATTGCAAGCAGATTCTTGACTGACTGAACTATAAGGGAAGCCCTGTATACACTCAGGTTAATCCAAAATCACACAGAAACAAAACGGTCTCCAAAGTCCACATTCTGCTGAAAAATATCTGATATATATAACCAATAAGGACACACCCTCTGATTCTGGAATGACCATGTTAATTTTGACTTCAGCATCTCTCCTCTAGCTCCGTGCCCAGGGTAAGAATTTTTCAACTTTTTCATAACCAAAAGGAAAAAGTCCCTTTTCCTTCTTTTCCCCCAGAACAAAGAAAATGTTTGTTCCAAAGTTCAACTTAATTTATTACCAATTAAAGGGCAGAAACTGCTTGCCATTTTTAGGTGACAATTTTTTTCAGCTTCTATTCCCCTTAAAGGTAAATAAAATAATTGCAGCACAGGTATCTTATCACAAGTAATTTGAAAACAAATACCCATTGGGATTGGAGTTAGTGTAGATGTTAATAACTGGAGGAATGGTAATTAAAATGTGTAGACTGTGTTCTGTGGAAAACTGTATAGCAATTAGCAGCTATAGGCCAGATGTGTCTATGAAAAATGGCAATGCCTTCACAATTTAATGCTGAGTGAGAAAAGAAGACAACATAAATTTGATAATATAATGCTGTATAATGTAAGCTAGATAGTCACAACAAAAGAATCCATATTTTATATGACTATAAACAAGTAAAAAGACAGAAGTCAAAGACACTAGAATAGTTGCTTTTGGAAGAGGAAGGAAATAAAAATGGAAGATGGGGATGCAATGTAATACATATATACATATACAGATGTATAAATGCATACAGTTAGATAGGTCCCTTTCAGAGATCAATTATAAATTTGAACTATGAAAGTCTCAACCTAATGCAACATTAGATTAAAAACATGTAAATTTGTAAGACATAGAAAGGAGTATGAATTTGATATGAGTTTAAGTAAACTCCGGGAGTTGGTGATGGACAGTGAGGTATGGTGTGCTGCTGTCCACAGGGTCACAAAGAGTCAGACATGACTGAGCGACTGAATTGAATTGAAAAGAGCTGAAAAAGGAGTATGATGAAATCTCACTGGATCAGGGGCTGCAAATAAAGAATCTATTATATTAAATAGGAAATATGTTGTGGTTATGAAGAAGAAACAAAGACTAAAAGTAACCTCAAAGATTATACCTAGAACAGAATAAACCCACACATCCAATTAATTAATTAATTTTTGGTCAATTAATTTTTGACAAAGGAGACAAGCATGTACAATGAAGAAAACACAGTCTGTTCAGTAGATGGTCAACCTGCAGATTGGGAGAAAATAAAAAATATATATATATAAATAAATAAATGGTATCTAATCAAATTTATGACCTTTTGCATGGTAAAGAAAATCATAAGCAAAACAAAAAGGCAGCCTACAGATTGGAGAGAAAATATTTGCAATGATGCGACCAACAAGGGCTCAATTTCCAAAACATACAAAAAGCTCACACAAGTCAATAACATCAACAAAAAACATACAACTCAATTTAAAAAATGGACAGAAGACCTACATAGATGTTTCTCCAAATAAAATGGCAAATAGATATACAAAATTTGCTCAATGTTGCTCATTATCATAGAAATGCATACCAAAACCACAATGTGGTGTCGTCTCACATTGGTCAGAATCAGTTCAGTTCAGTCGTTCAGTTGAGTCCAACTCTTAGTGAGCCCATGGACTGCCTCACGTCAGGGTTCCCTGTCCATCACTAACTCCCAGAACTTGCTCAAAATATGCCCATCTAGTTGGTGATGCCATCCAACCATCTCATTCTCTGTCGCTCCTTCTCCTTGGCCAGAATGGCCATCATCAAAAAGTTTAAAATTAAGAATCTGGAGAGGGTCTGCAGAAAAGGAAATCCTCTTACAGTGTTAGTGGAAGTGTCAACTGGTGCAGCCACTATGGAAAACAGCATTCAGATCACATCGGTCGCTCAGTCGTGTCCGACTCTTTGCAACCCCACGAATCGCAGCACGCCAGGCCTCCCTGTCCATCACCAACTCCCAGAGTTCACTCAGACTCACGTCCATAGAGTCAGTGATGCCATCCAGCCATCTCATCCTCTGTCGTCCCCTTCTCCTCTTGCCCCCAATCCCTCCCAGCATCAGAGTCTTTTCCAATGAGTCAACTCTTCGCATGAGGTGGCCAACGTACTGGAGTTTCACCTTTAGCATCACTCCTTCCAAAGAAATCCCAGGGCTGATCTCCTTCAGAATGGACCGGTTGGATCTCCTTGCAGTCCAAGGGACTCTCAAGAGTCTTCTCCAACACCACAGTTCAAAAACATCAATTCTTCGGCGCTCAGCCTTCTTCACAGTCCAACTCTCACATCCATACATGACCACAGGAAAAACCATAGCCTTGACTAGACGAACCTTTGTTGGCAAAGTAATGTCTCTGCTTTTCAATATGCTATCTAGGTTGGTCATAACTTTCCTTCCAAGGAGTAAGTGTCTTTTAATTTCATGGCTGCAGTCACCATCTGCAGTGATTTTGGAGCCCAGAAAAATAAAGTCTGACACTGTTTCCACTGTTTCCCCATCTATTATCCTTGAAGTGGTGGGATCAGATGCCATGATCTTCGTTTTCTGAATGTTGAGCTTTAAGCCAACTTTTTCACTCTCATCAAGAGGCTTTTGAGTGCCTCTTCACTTTCTGCCATAAGGGTGGTGTCATCTGCATATCCGAGGTTATTGATATTTCTCCTGGCAATCTTGATTCCAGCTTGTGTTTCTTCCAGTCCAGCATTTCTCATGATGTATTCTGCATATAAGTTAAATAAACAGGGTGATGATATACAACCTTGATGAACTCCTTTTCCTATTTGGAACCAGTCTGTTGTTCCATGTCCAGTTCTAACTGTTGCTTCCTGACCTGCATACAAATTTCTCAAGAGGCAGATCAGGTGGTCTGGTATTCCCATCTCTTTCAGAATTTTCCACAGTTAATTGTGATCCACACAGTCAAAGGCTTTGGCATAGTCAATAAAGCAGAAATAGATGCTTTTCTGGAACTCTCTTGCTTTTTCCATGATCCAGCAGATGTTGGCAATTTGATCTCTGGTTCCTCTGCCTTTTCTAAAACCAGCTTGAACATCAGGAAGTTCATGGTTCACATATTGCTGAAGCCTGGCTTGGAGAATTTTGAGCATTACTTTACTAGCATGTGAGATGACTGCAATTGTGCAGTAATTTAAGCATTCTTTGGCATTGCCTTTCTTTGGGATTGGAATGAAAACTGACCTTTTCCAGTCCTGTGGCCACTGCTGAGTTTTCCAAATTTGCTGGCATATTGAGTGCAGCACTTTCACAGCATCATCTTTCAGGATTTGGAATAGCTCAACTGGAATTCCATCACCTCCACTAGCTTTGTTCGTAGTGATGCTTTCTAAGGCCCACTTGACTTCACATTCCAGGATGTCTGGCTCTAGGTCAATGATCACACCATCATGGTTATCTGGGTCGTGAAGATTGGGTGTCCTTAAAAAACTAAAAAGGGAGTTATCATATAATCCAGCAATCATACCCGAGGTGTATATCTGGGTAAAATATCAATTTGAAAGGATACATGCACCTCATAATATTTTCAAAATATTAATCTAAAAGATACATGCACCATTTACAATAGACAAGACATGGAAGCAGACTAAATGTCCATTAACGATCAATGGGTAAAGAAGATATGGTATATACACACAGTGGAATACTACTTAGCCAAAAAAAAAGAATGAAGTAATATCATTTCAGCAACATGGATGGATGTAGAGATTACTATACTAAGTGAAAAAAAATCTGAAAGAGAAAGACAAATGCCATATGATATCTTATATGTGGAATATAAAATATAACACAAATGAGCTTATTTATGAAACAGAAACAGACTCACAGACAGAAAACAAATTTATGGTTACCAAAAGGGGAAGAGATAAATTAGGAGTTTGGAATTAACATATACACATTACTATTTGTAAAATAGATAAACAACAAGGTGTTACTATATAGCACTGGGAACTATATTGAATATCCTATAATAATCTGTAATGGAAACAAATATGATAAAGAAGATATATAGATGAAAACTGCATTACACCAGATACCCAAACAACATGGTAAGTCATGTATACTTCAATTAAAAAAAATTATAAATGTATAAAAAGAAACACAAGTAAAATACTCATTCTATTTTTTCTTAATTCTCCTGTGGTTTTCTACATTAAAATGAGCGACATGGATGTCTATGTTGTTCTAAATAGATTTGCAGTACTAGGGTATAAGAGAAAGTTACGACCTATGTGGGCAGGAATACAAGCATAATGGTGATCACTGAGAAACTCAGGAGAAACTGTTGGGGAGTCTCAGCTTTATCTCTTGGGATGTTGAGGCAGGATTGCAGCCTTGAAGAGAAGTAAGAACAAGGGATGGTATCCAGACAGGGGTACCCAGGGCCTCAGGACCAGAAAATGAAGTAGCAGGTGAGGAAGGACCACAGGGGCCGCCCACAACCACAGGGGCCAGTTACAGGGATGTTGTTTCATAATATTCACATATCAGAGGCAGGCAGGAAATGACAATTGTTTTCAAATTTCTGACTGTTAAGAATTGTATTTAACTTAATAAAAACAATATTTTATTTAATTTTTATTACATGGTAATTAATATCAGAGTGGCAGAGTAATATCTGTTTATCAGAGTAACATGTTGAAAATAAAGAAAAGCAGACAGAAGGAGAAAATTGTTCATAATCCCATGAACCACTATCATTCAATTCCTTCTGGTCTTTCCAAATACAATGGTATTTTTGTAACTTTGCTATGCATAACTATAATTTCACTCAAATGTTCTTATTTTCCTAATTTAACATCAAAATTTAAGAAATTTGTGAATTAACTGTATACACTTCACATACACATCTATTTTTAAGTCTAAAAAATGTTACATTGAGGTAGATTAACCAAAACTGAGTCTTATCTTGTGGTCTCTATTTTCCAGTCTTCATCAGATGAAGTAATGACTATTCTCTCTACTTAGTGTTTATTTTTCCATATTTCAGAATATTTTCACAGGCAAAATTCCCTGAAATACCATTACAAAGAACAAAAAAAGTGAAAACATGTAACTCGGTGTAACTACCATAGGGATTAGAAAGAATACATGTTGAAAATACCATTTTGAGATATCTCTAGGAGTCCTTTTTCAGGTAGATTTTTTCTCTTTGGCTAAATGAGATTTAACAAATCCAGAAGCCTCCTGTTTTCATAACATGACAACTGCATGATTCTGACAAGTCTACTTTGTGTCTTATCCTGGATCTGCACACTTAACTTTTCCAGGAGGTACCTAAACTTGGTGACCCTTGATTAAAAGATAACTTGATGAACATGAAATAGAAATATGTGTACCAACTTTTATTACTTGACAAGAAAAAATGTTAGTGTATCCAGGTTTCCAAGAGCCAACAACTTTTGGTAGAAAAAATACAGAGAAAAATAAATGAATCTTAAGGAATATGGGACTTTAACACGTTCTACATCTAGGAACCATTTTCCCTAATTATGCTTCCTCTTCTCACCTAGCCTGGTGCAATCCCAGCATAGGGAGGAGTATGTCTAGTGGTCTATGTGAGTCCTCCTCTTGCACTGTGGAATGGTCTTTTCTGCCTTATTCCTTTGGCCTCAATTTGCTCAGGCAGGGGAGACATGGGCCTCTACTCAGTCAAATGGGGCCCTGCCCTACATTTCTAAATTTAAGCCTCAGAGTCACAGTGTTCTCCCCTTGGATGATGAAGCTCTTTGTGTTTGGGAGCTGTCTATGGTCCTGTCTGTAGTGAGGGATAATGAATAGAATAATAGGAAAAACCTAGGAGGCAGAGGAGCAGCTCTAATGGTATTTAAGCTTTCAATTCTGGATGTTCTTTAAGTCTACCTGCTTCTTTCTCCTTTTGTAGCTTCACTTTCCTTCAGGGTACCTCAATATCCATGAAGCATTTCCCTTCTATTCATAAGGGAATTTGAGTTGGATTTTGACCACTTATAGGTAAAGTAACCCTAATCGATGCATAAATAAATTTCCTTCCTAAAGGACAGTGATGATACCTTTGGGGTTTGTCAAAGAAGAATCAGTAAATTAAGGCAGTGTGGAATGTGAGAGTACTAAGATTTGATTTTTCTCTGATTTTATTGAGATATAATGGGGCATAAAACATTGCATGTTTCAGGTATACAACATAACGATTTCATATATGTATGTACTGTGAAATGGTTACCCAAATAAGTTTCGATATTACCCATTATTTCACAGAGTAGCATACTTTTCTTGAGATGAGACCTTTTAAATTCTTCTCTTAACAACTTTCAAGTACACAATACAGTATTGTTAACCATAGTCACCACGCTGCTCATTACACGTTCAGAACTTATTTATCCTGTAACTAGAAGTTTGTGGGAGAAGGCAATGGCACCCCACTCCAATACTCTTGCCTGGAAAATCCCATGGATGGAGGAGCCTGGTGGGCTGCAGTCCATGGGGTCGCTAGGAGTCAGACACGACTGAGCAAATTCACTTTCACTTTTCACTTTCATGCACTGGAGAAGGAAATGGCAACCCACTCCAGTGTTCTGGCCTGGAGAATCCCAAGGATCGGGGAGCCTGGTGGGCTGCCGTCTCTGGGGTCACACAGAGTCGGACACGACTGAAGCGACTTAGCAGCAGCAGCAACAGAAGTTTGTATCCTCTGACCACCTTTACCCACGTCTTCCACCTCTTACCACCTACCCCTGGCAACCACCAGTGTGTTCTCCATTACTAAGAGTTTCTTTCTTTCTTTTGGATTTCACATATAAGTGAGATTAATACAGTGTTTTTTTCTTTCTGACTTATTTCACTTAGGATAATATCCTCAAGGTTTGTCCATGGTGATGCAAGTGACAGAATTTCTTCTTTTTTCCTGGCTTAATAATAGTCCACTATGTAAACAGAGAGAGAAAGAGACACAGAGATAAATAGATGACATTTTCCTTATAAATTTATTTCTTCTTTTGCAGCTTAATATGTGATCTACTGTAGAGAATGTTCCATGTGCATTTGAAAAAAAAAATGTGTGTTCTGTGGTTTTGGGGTAGAATGTTCTGTTTATATTTATTGTTTACCTGTTTGAATATGTTACTTAAAGCTATTGTTTCCTTATTTTTTCTGTTGGGATGGTCTATACCTTGATGTAAGTGGGGAATTAAAGTCCTCTGTGTTTACTGTATTATTGTTAACATCTCCCTTAATATCTGCTAATATTTGCTTTACATATTTAGGTGTTCCTATGTTTGGGAATACCAGACCACCTGACCTGCCTCTTGAGAAATCTGTATGCAGGTCAGGAAGCAACGGTTAGAACTGGACATGGAACAACAGACTGGTTCCAAATAGGAAAAGGAGTTCATCAAGGCTGTATACTGTCACCCTGCTTATTTAACTTATATGCAGAGTATATCATGAGAAACGCTGGGCTGGAAGAAGCACAAGCTGAAATCAAGATTGCTGGGAGAAATATCAATAACCTCAGATATGCAGATGATACCACCCTTATGGCAGAAAGTGAAGAGGAACTCAAAAGCCTCTTGATGAAAGTGGAGAGTGAAAAGGTTGACTTAAAGCTCAACATTCAGAAAACGAAGATCATGGCATCTGGTCCCATCACTTCATGGGAAATAGATGGGAAAACAGTGGAAACAGTGTCAGGCTTTATTTTTCTGGGCTCCAAAATCACTGCAGATGGTGACTGCAGCCATGAAATTAAAAGATACTTACTCCTTGGAAGGAAAGTTATGACCAACCTAGATAGCATATTCAAAAGCAGAGACATTACCTTGCCAACAAAGGTTCGTCTAGTCAAGGCTATGGTTTTTCCTGTGGTCATGTATGCATGTAAGAGTTGGACTATGAAGAAGGCTGAGCGCCGAAGAATTGATGTTTTTGAACTGTAGTGTTGGAGAAGACTCTTGAGAGTCCCTTGGACTGCAAGGAGATCCAACCAGTCCATTCTGAAGGAGATCAGCCCTGGGATTTCTTTGGAAGGAATGATGCTAAAGCTGAAACTCCAGTACTTTGGCCACTTCATGCGAAGAGTTGACTCATTGGAAAAGACTCTGATGCTGGGAGGGATTGGGGGCAGGAGGAGAAGGGGACGACAGAGGATGAGATGGCTGGATGGCATCACTGACTCTATGGACGTGAGTCTGAGTGAACTCCCGGAGTTGGTGATGGACAGGGAGGCCTGGAGTGCTGCGATTCATGGGGTCGCAAAGAGTCAGACATGACTGAGCTACTGAACTGAACTGAACTGATGTTTGGTACATAAATATTTCCAAATGCTATATCCTTTCTTCAGATTGACCCCTTCATCACTGAGTAAAACTCCATTTTTTTTACCATCTTTGTTAGAAAGTCTATTTTGTCTGAGTATTACTACTCAAACATTCTTTTCATTTCCATTTTCATAGAATAAATTTTTCTGTCCTTTCATTTTATGTCTTTAGATCTGAAGTGAGTACCTTGTAGGCATCATATAGATGGGTCTTGATTTTTTACCCATTCAGCCACCCTATGTATTTTGTAGTTACCATAAGGGATGTATGTGTATATTTATGTACTCAGCCACTCAGTCGTATCTGACTCTTCATGGCCACATGGACAGTAGCCTATCAGGCTCCTCTGTCCATGTAATTATCCAGGCAAGAATACTGGAACGGGTTGTCATTTCCTCTTCCAAGAGATCTTCCTGACCCAGGGATTGAACCTGCATCTCCTGCATTGACAGGGGGATACTTTACCACTAGTGCCAACTGGGAAAACCCATGTGTGTGTGAATATATATGGCGGTTTGTATTATATAGCTGTTTATTTTAAGCTCATAGTCACTTAAGTTTGAAAGTATTTTAAAAGCACCACATTTTTACTCCATCCAAAACATTTTATGATTTTGATATCATATTTCACACCTTTTAATTTTGTCTATCCCTTTATTTATTATAATAATTGTTGCTTTTGCTACTTTTACCTTTTAATCATCACACTAGCTTTTTATGTAGCCTCTCTACTGCTTTTACTGCATGTTTTCCTTTACCGGTGATATTTTCTCTTTCATCCATTGTCTTTTTTTTCTATTAATAGCTTTTCTATTTTCTGCTTAAAGAAGACCTTTTAACATTTCTTTCAAAGCTAGTTTAGTGATAATGAACTCCTTTAGTTTTTGTGTGTCTATGAAATTATTTCTCTCTCCTTTGATTTCAAATCATAAGCTTGCTGGATAGAGTATTCTTAATTCTATTTCTTTTTTCTTTCAGCATTTTATTTATTTATTTTATTTATTTATTTATTTTATTTGTTTTTTTTAATTTTATTTTATTTTTAAATTTTACATAACTGTATTAGTTTTGCCAAATATCAAAATGAATCCGCCACAGGTATACATGTGTTCCCCATCCTGAGCCCTCCTCCCTCCTCCCTCCCCATACCATCCCTCTGGGTCATCCCAGTGCACCAGCCCCAAGCATCCAGTATCGTGCATCGAACCTGGACTGGCAACTTGTTTCATACATGATATTTTACATGTTTCAATGCCATTCTCCCAAATCTTCCCACCCTCTCCCTCTTCCACAGAGTCCATAAGACTGTTCTATACATCAGTGTCTCTTTTGCTGTCTCGCACACAGGGTTATTACCATCTTTCTAAATTCCATATATATGCGTTAGTATACTGTATTGGTGTTTTTCTTTCTGGCTTACTTCACTCTGTATAATAGGCTCCAGTTTCATGCACCTCATTAGAACTGATTCAAATGTATTCTTTTTAATGGCTGAGTAATACTCCATTGTGTATATGTACCATAGCTTTCTTATCCATTCATCTGCTAATGGACATCTAGGTTCATGACACTTCCTTTTAGCCTGCAAAAGTTCTGCTGAACAATCATCAAGCAGCAATATAAAGGTTCCCTTGTAGGTGGCTAGTACTTTTAAAATCTTAGTGTTTTTTAAATTTTCTTCTTTTTTAAATTTTCTAAAATTAATTTTAAATTTTAAAATTAACTTTAAATTTTTTAAGTTAAATTTTTTTAACTTTAAAATTTAGTTGTGAAATGTCTTAGTGTGGATGGCTTTTGGCTCATCTTGTTTCATGCTTCGATGTTTTCTGAATGTGGACATCTGTTTCCTTTCCCATATTGGGAATGTTTTCAGTCATTTTATCTTCAAATAAGTTTTTTGTCCCTTTCTCTCTTTATTCTTCTTCTGGGACACTTATATGTGAATATTAGCACCCTTCATATTCTCCCAGAGTTATCTTAAACTCTCCTTATTTCTATTTTACTTTTGTTGTGGCTGTTTTCCACTACTCTGTCATCCAGATCGCTGATCTGTTCTTCTGTATCATCTGATATGTTGTTGATTCCCAATAGTGCATTTTTCATTTCTGTTATTATATTCCTCAGATGTGATTGCTGCTTTTCTATGTTTTCTAA
The DNA here is from genome assembly GCF_029407905.1 of Bubalus kerabau. Taxonomy (NCBI): domain Eukaryota; kingdom Metazoa; phylum Chordata; class Mammalia; order Artiodactyla; family Bovidae; genus Bubalus; species Bubalus kerabau. The sequence continues at coordinate 113,818,632 of NC_073630.1, forward strand.
CTCTTTCTTCTAGTTCTCATGAGTTATTTCATTCTTCTCCTGAGATCAGTGAACTTTTTGATGACCATTATGTTGAACTCTCTCAGGTAAATTACTTGTCTCCATTTCACTGCACTATCAACATGGAAGGGGAAGACAAAAAATGGCACTCACTGGCACCTCTTTCCTGGAGAATTTTTGCAGTTCGTATGTGTTTGGCAGATGCTGTTAGGTTAGTCAATGGATTTCCTTCATGTATCGTCTAGGTTACTTTTGGGTCACTATTTTCTCACTATGCCCAGTGTTGGTATGTCTTGCACAGGCCACTCAGTGATATTCTAGTTCAGATGTCCCCTCAAGGTTGTTAACACTGTGTCTTTGCCTCTCCTATCTGTCTGTATGGGGTCCCGGTACAAATGTACTGTTTGTTATATACAGAAGATGTTATTCAGCCAGCCCACAGTTCTTCAGAAGAATTCGGTCTATAAGTAAGTGTGGATTCCATGTGTCTATGGCAAGAGGTGAGTTCAGGGTCATCCTACAAGGAACTGGAACCTCTATACCACATTATCTATTCATCCATGGATGGACAGTTAGATTATTTCCATGTCTTGGCTCTCATAAATGATAATTCAATGAATATGAGGGCCCAGCTATCTCTTTAAGAGAGTGATATTACTATCTCTTGCAGATACATACTCAGTAATGGAACTGCTGGATCATACAGCAGGCTATGGTTTTTCCAGTGGTCATGTATGGATGTGAGAGTCGGACTGTGAAGAAGGCTGAGTGCCGAAGAATTGTTGCTTTTGAGCTGTGGTGTTGGAGAAGACTCTTGAGAGTCCCTTGGACTGCAAGGAGATCCAACCAGTCCATTCTGAAGGAGATCAGCCCTGGGATTTCTTTGGAGGGAATGATGCTGAAGCTGAAACTCCAGTACTTTGGCCACCTCATGCGAAGAGCTGACTCATTGGAAAAGACTCTGATGCTGGGAGGGATTGGGGGCAGGAGGAGAAGGGGACGACAGAGGTTGAGGTGGCTGGATGGCATCACTGACTCAATGGACGTGAGTCTCAGTGAACTCCGGGAGTTGGTGATGGACAGGGAGGCCTGGCATGCTGTGATTCATGGGGTCACAAAGAGTTGGACACGACTGAACGACTGAACTGAACTGAACAGCAGGTCTATTTTTTATTTTTGAGGAAACTCATGCTATTTTCCATGGTGGTTGCACAATTTTCATTCCCAATAACAGTATAAGCATTTCATAGTCATTTCCATTTCTCCACCTCCTCACCAACACTTGTTATCTCTTATATTTTTGATGATAGCCATTCTAACAGGTATGAGGTCACATCTCATTGTCTTGATCAATATTTTATTTATGATTAGTGTAGTTAAGCACTTTTTCAAGTAACTGTTGGCCATTTGTATGTTGTACTCTTTTGGGGAAAAAAGTCCACTTAATTCACCAATTGGATTGATTGAGGTTTGTTTTCTTTCTTCCTTTTTTTTCTTTTCCTGTTGAGTTGCATGAGTTCCTTATATAATTTGGACATTAGCCTCTTATTAAATATATGATTCACAAATATTTTCTCCCATTCTGTAGGCTGCCTTTTCATGATTTGTTGATGGGTTTTTTTTTTACTTACTGTGCATAACTTTTTATTTTGATGTAGTCTTATTTATTTTTGCTTCGATGATCTTTGGTTTTGGTGTGTGCTAAGCCTTTTGAATCTTATAGATATGGATTCATCCTTAACTCTTCTACTTTATATGTAGAGCCTTAAGTTAATTGTCAATCCCTCTAAGCCTCCATTTTCTTTATGTAGTATTGGGACATTTTCCCTCACACAACCATCATAGCAATTCAGTTAAGTTTTATGTAAAGGTATCTATTATGGAGTCATATGCATATTTAATGTTCCATGTGTGGATCACAATAAACTGTGGAAAATTCTGAAAGAGATGGGAATATCAGAACAGCTGATTTGCCTCTTGAGAAATTTGTATGCAGGTCAGGTAGCAACAGTTAGAACTGGACATGGAAAAACAGACTTTTTCCAAATAGGAAAAGGAGTTCATCAAGGCTGTATATTGTCACCCTGCTTATTTAACTTATATGCAGAGTACATCATGAGAAACCCTGGACTGGAAGAAACACAAGCTGGAATCAAGATTGCTGGGATAAATATCAATAACCTCAGATATGCAGATGACACCACCCTTATGGCAGAAAGTGAAGAGGAACTCAAAAGCCTCTTGATGAAAGTGAAAGTGGAGAGTGAAAAAGTTGGCTTAAAGCTCAACATTCAGAAAACGAAGGTCATGGCATCTGGTCCCATCACTTCATGGGAAATAGATGGGAAAACAGTGGAAACTGTGTCAGACTTTATTTTTCTGGGCTCCAAAATCACTACAGATGGTGACTGCAGCTATGAAATTAAAAGACACTTACTCCTTGGAAGGAAAGTTATGACCAACCTAGATAGCATATTCAAAAGCTGAGACATTACCTTGCCAACAAAGGTTCGTCTAGTCAAGGCTATGGTTTTTCCTGTGGTCATGTATGGATGTGAGAGTTGGACTGTGAAGAAGGCTGAGCTCTGAAGAATTGATGCTTTTGAACTGTGGTGTTGGAGAAGACTCTTGAGAGTCCCTTGGACTGCAAGAAGATCCAACCAGTCCATTCTGAAGGACATCAGACCTGGGATTTCTTTGGAAGGAATGATGCTAAAGCTGAAACTCCAGTACTTTGGCCACCTCATGCGAAGAGTTGACTCATTGGAAAAGACTCTGATGCTGGGAGGGATTGGGGGCAAGAGGAGAAGGGGACGACAGAGGATGAGATGGCTGGATGGCATCACCTACTCAATGGACGTGAGTCTGAGTGAACTCCGGGAGTTGGTGATGGACAGGGAGGCCTGGCGTGCTGTGATTCATGGGGTCACAAAGAGTTGGACACGACTGAGCAACTGATCTGATCTGATATTCCCTACTCTGTGTTGTAGCTGAAGAATCTTCCTTCAGAATTACAGCCTTGAAGGGTTTATTTCTTCTGTTTCTACAAACTCTGTCTCATCTCAGTTCAGTTCAGCTGCTCAGTCATGTCCAGCACTTTGTGACCCCATGGGCTGCAGCACACCAGGCCTCCCTGTCCCTTGACATCTCCCAGACTTTGTACAAGTTTATGTCCAATACATAAGAAAACAGAAAGATGAGGACAAGGAAGTAATTTATTTGATTTCTACTATCTTACTTCCAAAAAGGCTTTCTGGTCCTAAGACTGAAGGTTTCGCCTCTGTAGTCTTACAAGTAGAAGATTCACAGCATCATACTTTAGCTCAGATGGGGAGTCAGAGGATTTCATTAAATCCTTATCTTCTTAGGGATGGATATCAAAGAGCCCACCAAAAAGTTTGGAAAATCTTTTTGGTCTCTCACTAATTTTGCAGAGTATCTTAAGCATCAACTCATTCATGACAACAGCTCTCAGATATTAATTAGTAAGTGATTAATAGGCAAATTTAATGACCCAAGATAAGAAAGTTAAAATAAATTTTTTTCAACTAGATATTGCCTAAATGACTCATGTCTATCTTGGATAAAATCCTTTTACTCCTTGCTAAACACCCTTGTCAAAGTAAATACCAATTTTAATGCTGTCCACATTATTCAACAATTCATCACAACTAGGTGTGCAAAGTCCACTTAAGCAACTCTTTCCCACACACCATGATATTTATCTCTGAGTACCCCAAACCACATAAATCTTCTTGAGAGCTAATTATCAAGCTAATAGCAATTAGAGATACTTGTTTTTTCAATGTTAAATGTTTTGAGGGGAAAAAAAAAAGATGTTACATCTATTTTCTAATTTATCTTTTCACATAAAATGCATTAGCAACTATTTTGTTCATTTTTTGGTTTTCTTTTTGTTTGCAGACATACAGCCCTTTATTTACTGAAAAACATATTATGAACTTGAATCAAAATGATCCAATTATTCAACCACAGTGAAAATGATTTCCCTTGAAACCACAAGTTAGAAGATCACTTTTCCTTGATATTCTTGGCTTTATCAGGGGTATAAGCTTACAAGTTTTTACTTCCTGATAAAATATTTATGAAGAGGAGAGGTTCCCTTATCTATTAGATTATATACTCTAATTCAGCAAATGCTTTATCTTCTGGAACATGAGTTTAATTGGCAAATACAGGCTTGGGCAATTCTCATGAGATTACTTCAGATTAAGATCTTTGAGGTTTTGCTTTTATGTCAATCTCTGCAAGGAAAAAAAAAAAAATCTGTTCTAATTTCCCCCAAAGTATTTTGACTTTTTGCAAGTGGTATAACAGTAGTTTTATTCAAATTGATGCAAATTTGAAAAGCCCCTGACATTTTCCCTTAACCAAACACTAAAAAAAAAAAAAAAAAAAAAATCCAAGTAGCGGGTGTTGACTTTTATGCAACCAGCCATCAAATGAGCTTCTTATTTTTCTTTTCTTAAGTATCCAGCAAGCCCTGAACCCACTTTACAGTCTGGAGAAATAGGCCATCGATCCAGCAGCACGTAAAACCAACTGAGTTTTTGCCCTGAAGTAGAGAGTTTGGCAGTTGTTTCTTTGGTGAATTTGAGGAGCATTCTAAGATAGATTGTCAAGGGCACTTTGGAACAAGGACGACCATGCATCAAATCTTTCCCTTTCTCTTCCTCTCCTACCCACCATCATCTATTAACTGTGAAATATTGACAAGTGAAGCTTTTCTGCAGATACCATGAGTGCCATGAGGACTCACATTTACTGCAAAGCTTGTAAAACTCCAAACTTGTTTTTAATAAGGTCGGAGGAGAAGAGAAGGGAGAAGCCCCACCAAGTTAAGAGTTTATGGAATTCATTACCCAAAAGTTCCACTGTGTGAAGTTTATAGACTTGCAATTTTATGCCTGGTGCCTGTAATATAATGCATATATATTTTAATTTGTTTTTGTTCTGAGGGTGTTGTCAACTTTCCTTAATATTTTAAATCAAAGACTTTAATTTTCTTTCTACCTTGCCTCACAATTGAAGGACAAAATGTGACTGCCTCCCCATTATCCTGTGTGATTACCTTGAAAGTTTCAAACTACCTTTTTTTATCCTGGTCTTTCACCATTTGTAGAAGGTGAACACTGTGGTTTCAGGAGGTGATGTGTGCTTTGCATTGATATTTTGTGCCAGGTCATTCTTTTTTCAGGTTCAGAAATCACTCTAGCTTCTTTAGAACCCCATCAAAACTTAGTCTCTAATGTCCTGGCCATTTTGTCTCTCAAAGCACTTTACCTATGCAACTTAAACATTCCCATCCCCTGCTGCCATAATTATTTGGGATACGGTAGTGGGAAATGGATGAAAGCTTGGCATTTGGCAAGCAGACCCATTCTTATTTCACAAAGATCACAAACATCCCCATGAAACTGGTGCTGTTTTTACCTACCCTTTATTAGTGTGGAGGCATGAGAGGTCAGAGAGTCATAAAAACACTAGGCCCATGGGGATGTTGTGAAACTTAATGGAAAATTTCCATAAAACACCGCATGTAGTAAGCCCTTACTGAATGTTCACTGTCAGCTGAGCTCTTGTTCATCTTCTCAGCTGGTCAAAACTTCCTCCAGACTAGAGACAGCATCATGATTCTTCCAGTCTTTTGAGCCTGGAGGGTACTTTGCATATAATTTACAGTTAAAAAAAAAAGTTATTGAGTGAAACATAACTGACCTGAAAACTCACTCTCACCTTTAGTGAGTGTCTGGCTTGGGAACATCACTTATGTGTTTAATCTGCACCCACACCATTTGCTCATCTGGTATTCTACACGTACCTTCAAAATCCATCACCTCTAGATCCACCTCCCTGACGCTTCAGTCTGCCATTACTTCACTCTGGACTTCACTGTCCTTTGTCTATAGCCTTTGCTATTTTAGATCTAGTTCTTTCTAAAGAAAGAGGTGTAGTATTCCCCTACTCAGAAATTTTCAACATGAAGTTCCCGTTGTCATTAGGATGGAGACCACGCTCTTCACGGTGGGATGCAAGCTTGCCTCCAGCCTCTGGCCACTGCCTTACCTGCTATGACTGTTCATGGGCTTACAACACTCTTATATTTTTTAAAAAATCACTTGTCTCCACTTTTCCATATATAATAAATAAAGCGAAATTTGCTCAGTTGTGTCCAACTCTTTGTGACCCCATGGACTATACAGTCCATGAATTCTCCAGGCCAGAATACTGGAGTGGGTAGCCTTTTCCTTCTCCAGAGGACCTTCCCAACTCAGGGATCGAACCCAGGTCTCCCACATTGCAGGCAGATGTTTTACCAGCTGAGCCACAAGGGAAGCCCAACAATACCAGAGTGAGTAGCCTATCCCTTCTTCGGAGGATCCTCCCGACCCAGGAATCAAACCGGGGTCTCCTGCATTGCAGGTGGATTCTTTACCAACTGAGTACATGGAATTTTAATTGTTAACTTGTTTCCCTCACTGCTGTGACCATAAGAACTGATTTTTGTTTCTGGTTGCAAACCCAACTCCTGATACATACTATGGGTTAAGAAGAAAAAAGAAAACGAAGACCACTAAATGAACAATTTGAATATCTTTGGGATGTCATTTGATCCTGTGCCACCTAAAATTAGTGTTACTGTTTAAATATCTGCCCCTCCTTCATCTTTATTGCTAAGCTTTCATTGTTTTTTTTAGTTGCTAAGTCATATCAGACTCTGCAACACCAGGACTGTAGCCCACTAGGCTCCTCTGTCTATGAAATTTCCCAAGCAAGAATACTGTAATGGGTTGCCATTTCCTTCTCCAGAAGATCTTCCTGACCCAGAGATCAAACCCACATTCCCTGCATTTGGAGGCAGATTTTTTACTGCTGAGCCATCAGGGAAGAGAAAAGCTCTTGTTCTCAATTTGTACATTACATTTTAATTTTGTGTTTTCCCTGAGTTGCTTATATTTACATGTGTGTCTTGCTTCTCTGGGATGTGAGATCCTGGTGGTCCTACACCTGCAAGAGGTATAACACTTCAGAGAAGCTCAGCCAGTGTGCTGATTCATTGTTCTGATTTCCAAATAGTGGTAGGTTTCTCATTCATCCAGCAAAGCAATCCCCGGCAATTCCAGGGCATTGTAAAGGGAAATTTGATCATCTTTTAGACTCAAGCTATTTTGGAGCAATTCATGAAAATGTGCTGATTAACAAGCCACCAAACTGGGAAAGATTGCTATTGGTAAAACTCTTATTAAGGAGTGGATTTTACAGCCTGGTGGCTTGGAAGATGTGTGCCTGGAATATTTGAGCAAGATACTCTTTGAAATTGTGTATGATGGAAAGACAAGCATTAGGAAAGTGCTCAGTGTTTTGAAAGATAAAAGTATATATGGGAATGGAATAGAATTCTACCTCAGAATGCTAGCAGCAGGATCTGGGGGGGCTGAAAACCTATTTCATAGAGAAAAGCATGAAAAATGCCATGGGAGCAGGGAGCAAGGAGCTCCCTAAGGCAGTGTGTGTAATGAAAAGAACACTGGCCGGAGTGTGGCACTGACAAGCTGTGTGACCTTGGGCAAGCCTGATGACCTCTCTGGATTCCAGTTTATTCTTATGGCATAAAGCATTAGAATAATCAATTTTTTCCAATTTTTTCAGATTAAAAAATATTAAATCTAGCATATGAAATAATCAAAACTGGTCCTGCTCTGGCAGATGGGGCCTGGAAATCCTGCCAGATCTGCTTTCCTCTTTCCAACACCATTCAGAAATGGTCCATAAAACATCTTTAAGGAACCTAAGGTCACCTGGGAACACAGTTTGTGAGCCATTGGTCCACATTATGTCAAGGTCACATGCACATCTAAAATTCTAAAAATTTGTGATTCTGTAATTTAGTGTCATATTTTTATAAAAACAATTATAGCAGTAAAAATAATTGCACACACAAATGCACATACATACATATGAACACATACACAATTTCTCACCAATTATGAAGTCATCCACGTGGATTACTGCCATCAGTTTCACTTTTGTCCAGAGTGGAAGATATGGCAGGAGCTTATATTCTCATTTCACAAAGAAGATGCAGCAATCTATCGGTTTTAAAGAAGAAGCCGTTGTTGATGTGATTGGTGATAGGCATTAATTGGATGGCAATGAATTGTGTAATATTGAACGCCTAAAGTATGTGGGGGTATATTAGGCCCTGGAAACACAGGGCCTAATATATGAAGGAAAAGGAGAGCCTCTGATGTTGAGATATTTGTGATCTAATGGGAGATACATGCATATAATGTTACTTCAGCATAGTTTTTTTATGATATAGTCCAAGCTAGATTGCCACAGGGACTTCCCTGGTGGCTCAAGCAGTAAAGAATCTGCCTGCAATGCAGGAGATACAGGTTCGATCCCTGGGTCAGGAAGATCCCCTGCAGGGAATTCTTGCCTTGAGAATCCCTGAACAGAAGAGCCTGGCAGACCATAGTCCATGGATTACAAAGAGTTGAACACGACTAGACTGACTTAGCATCAACACACACAGGATGCCACAGACAGAAAGGAGAGACATAGTAGAGTGTGGGTTCACAGAGGTGCTTTCTTCGGGAGAGGCTGCCTGTCTTCAGTGTAAGGGAATGAAAAACAATGTTAAGCAGAAGGAACTCCATTAAGAAGAAAGACACCAAGTGTAATTACTGAGAATATAACGTATGAGAGGAAGAGAGGTACAAGGAGAACCTGGAGTGAGAGACAGAGACCAGATGTCAGGGTCAAAGACGGGTGACCTTAGCTGTGCTAAGAGGCTTCAATTCAGTTCAGTCGCACAGTCATGTCCGACTCTTTGCGACCCCATGAACTGCAGCACACCAGACCTCCCTGTCCATCACCAACTCCTGGAGTCCACCCAAACTCACGTCCATTGAGTCAGTGATGCCATCCAGCCATCTCATTCCCTGTCATCCCCTTCTCCTCCCGCCCTCTAGCTTTCCCAGCATCAGGGTCCTTTGAAATGAGTCTGCTCTTCGCATCAGGTGGCCAAAGTATTGGAGTTTCAGCTTCAATGTCAGTCCTTCCGATGAACATTCAGGACTGATCTCCTTTAGGATGGACTGGTTGGATCTCCTTGCAGTCCAAGTGACTCTCAAGAGTCTTCTCCAACACCACAGTTCAAAAGCATCAATTCTTAGGTGTTCAGCTTTCTTTATAGTCCACTCTCACATCCATACATGACCACTGGAAAAACCATAGCCTTGACTAGACAGACCTTTATTGACAAAAATGCTAAGAGGCTTTAGGAGGTGCATATTAAGGCTGATGGGGAGGATTTCCATTGGGAAGTGAAAAAGTTGGGTTCTTTATTTTGGACAGGCTACCTTGTTTTTAGCTTCCGAGGTCACACTAGTGGTAAAGAATCCACTTGCCAAAGCAGGGGATGCAAGAGATGGAGGTTCGATCCCTGGGTCAGGAAGATCCCCTGGAGGAAGGCAAGGCAAGCCACTCCAGTATTCTCCCCTGGAAAATCCCTTGGACAGAGGAACCTGGTGGGCTACAGCCCACGGGGTCGCAAAGAGTCAGACACAACTAAGTGACTGAGCACACACCTTGTCTTTAATGTGCAGAAGAGGTTGGAGTTGGGGGAAAAAAAAAAAAAAACTGGAGTAAGAGAAAATTGGGAAGTGATTGCAATTATCCAGAAGTGAGATGATAAGGAATTAGTTTAAAACAATGATTCTTATTTATAAAATAAAACAGAGTGCAAAACGTCTTACAAATGACCCAAAAGAGAGAAAGAGTCTTGGCCATCTGCAGTTCTTTCATAAATTTTTTTTTTTTAGGTTTTTTAAAACTATTTATTTTTGGTTGTACTGGATCTTTGTTGCTACACATGGGCTTTCTTTCTTTTTTTTTTATTTTTAAACTTTACAAAATTGTATTAGTTTTGCCAAATATCAAAATGAATCATAAATGTTTAATATCTCCTTATGTGTAGGCTCTTGTCTATCTCTTCAGCCTCTACCACCTTACCTCATCACCATATGCGCAAATGCAGCATGAAAGTGTTTTTACTTATATTCTTACCTTACTTAAATTTTTACTTAAGGTAAGAATTTAAGTAATCCAGGGATGAGAGAGTCTTAAGAATCTTAGGGAAAACCACAAAGGAGAGGGAAAAGTATTTGGATAAATGTATATTTAAAAGTCAAAGATGTCATGTGCAAAATTACAATGAAACACCCTCATAAACTGCCGTAAAAGTACAAAAAGAAAATATCAATAATGTTCAATAGTTCATACAAATCAATTAGAAAAGCACTTAACCTCAAGAAGAGCAATGGCCAAAGAACTTGGACAGAACATTACAGGAGAAAAAATAGCTAATGAATAGAAGATACCATTCAACCTCACCACTATAACACAAACAAAACTGAACAAACAAGGACAAATATTTCCATGTCAAATTGTCCTAGCTGCTGTAAAAGCTTATTGTCTGATACTAATGTTGATGGAAAATGAAGCAAGAAAACATGTCCAAAGTGGGTTCAGGGGGCGAGGGAAGATGTTTTTTCAACAGTTCTGATGTATATTATGTATTAGATATGATATATATATATATATATATATATAAGATACATATAAATTACTTTTATACTCTCTCTCTCTCTCTCTCTCTCTCTATGTATGTATGTATATGTGTATATATATATACACATATATATATATATGCTTTCTCTATATATGTGGGATCCCTGGTGGCTCAGATGGTAATGAATCCACCTGCAATGAAGGAGACCCAGGTTTCTCAATCTCTCTAGATCTCTCTCTCTATGTATATATATACAGACACACATACACATAATTTTAAAATTGTGAAAACTTTTGAGCCACCAATTTCATGAATAGGTATCTATCCCAAAGAAATACTAAAGATACAATGAATATATACTCACAACAATGGAAATACCAATATTATTAATAGTTAAGTGGCCAAAATCTGAAGCATTCAAAATACCTAGCAATGGCAGATTGTGCAAATGAGTGATGGCTTAATGACCCCATGACCATAATGCAGTTTTAAAAACTTCAGCCTTTCAATAATTTTATCAAGAAAAGTGTCCTGCTGTTGTGGTAAAGGGGGAAAATGACACAAAACTGCATATATGGTACCAATTCTAATTACATAAATCTGTATGTGCTTTTACAAACCCTGAATATTCATTGGAAGGACTGCTGCTGAAATTGAAGTTCCAAAACTTTGGTCACCTGGTGCAAAGAGCCAACTGATTGGAAAAGACCCTGATGCTGGGAAGGACTGAAGGCAAAAGGAGAAGGTGGTGGCAGAGGATGAGATGGTTAGATAGCATCATGGACTCAATGGATGCTAATATGAGTAAACTCCAAGAGATAGTGGAGGACAGAGGAACCTGGCGGGCTACAGTCCATGGGGTTACAAGGAGTTTGACATGACTTAGTGAGTGAACAACAATATGAATGACATTAAATATTTGTAGGCATGTGAACCCCAAGATCACATCACATATTGATGCACAATGTTGCTTATGAATGATTTGGAACCATGTGTTTTGAAAAGCTTTCAAACCTACTTGATGTTTCTCATCTCACATCACAAATTTTGGCTATTGTCTAGTTATTCTTCAAGGAAACAACTTTTGTAATGAGTTTTTTTCTTTGACAAAAAGTAATCAGTGAGATAGACACAGGCATTTAATGATGCTTAAATAGGTGCTTACATTTGTCATGAAGAGAATGAAGTATGTGACTTTTGGCAGAAATATGATTATGAAAAACCCCAGGAAACTTTATTTACAAATTTGGGGTCTACCAATTATTTATATGAAATAAACTACAATAAAAACACTAAAATGTTAACAAGGGTGATATATGGTTTGGCAGAGAGAGAGAAAATCTCTTTTTACTTTTATGATTCTGAATCTTCTTTGAGCATGCACTGCTTGGAAAAAAATATATATAGAGAGAGAGAGCTAAATTTAAAAAAAAAAAAAAATTGAAGTCCTACTCCACTGACCAGTTCACACCTCCAGAGCTTCTCAAAGGAGACAAGGAGAAAGCAGGGAGGTCAATTTGGTTCACACTAGGGTTTACTTTTACTATCTAGGCTGTGCCATTAGACATCTTGGGAAAGATTTCATTTTCTAATGGAGAGAGCTCAGCAAGGCATTTTCCCTCTTATTAAAAACTTCTCACCCCTGCTATCACTTTCCCCCATGCCTCTCCCACCCCAAATAACTTTCTGTCCAACCCCTCAATAGTGTCTCCAGCCATCCCAATAATCACCTACTTCTGGAACTTGATCACCTCCTCCAGTCCTCCTGTCTCACCGCACGGGGCTCTTTCATTGGACTGGCTCCGGGTGCTTGGTATCTCTGTCTGCAGACGCTGATTATACGGTACCTCATGAATAATCCGTGTCAGGATGTCTTCCTGCAGTCTCCTTGGCCAGGACTGTGATATTGCTTGATCCTTCCTCACAGTAAGTCTGCAAAACTTTCAAATTTGAAGGCAAAAGCCTCCAGCCAGGGTGAACTGAGGACACCCCAGATGCCGGGATGACTGTCAAGAACAGAAAAACATCCTTCCCATGCAGATCAGAGAACACCTCCCCTGGAAAAGAAAAGGGATGAAGGGAAAATTATCCATAAATTCACATCAGTTCAAAGTCTACCATGTGCCAGTTACTAATTGCTGTGACATCCTTAAATAGAAAGGATCGGATTTATTATCAAAAAAACAGAGTGGAATAAATACAATTAAGCCTTCACTCTATTGGTTAGAAAATTGAGGTGCAGAGAGCTTAAACAGCTTAGTTGAGGTCATGGAACCAGGAGTGGCAACCAGATCTCCTGACTGCAAATGCATGGTTTGTTCCACATAGCAAAATTCTGTAGGCAGAAAGCATGAGTTGAATGCAAAGTTGAACTCAATGACGATGGACAAAAGACTCTTCTGGAAGGACAGCTAGGGGTACCTTGTACTAGATGATAAAAGAGATGGGGTGACAGGAGAAAAAGTCAGGAAAACTCACTTGAAATATTAGACAGATGGATCCCTGGGCTACACATCACAAAACTGCTCTTCTTTTGTTCCAAGTGAGTTTGGAGATGTCCCTTCATATGGGTCACAATGTCTGTCCAGTGTTCAGCTCAAAAGGTAGAGATTTGCTCCTGTATCCTTCTTGCTCTCATAATATGCTAATGAGTGGGGCTCTTTCTGTAGCTAAATAATCTATAGGCCATTATACCTTCCTTATATATGCATAATCAACTCCATTTCATTGCTGTTATCTAGATTCAAATAGCCATCCCTTTGCCTAGACCTTCATGATAGTTCTTAAGCATGATAGTTCTTAAGCATGATAGTTCTTAACTGAATGCTCTCTTTTTAGCCTAACTTCCTTAGAGTCCTTTCTTGACAGAAACCAGGTAATCTTGTATTTTAGAAAAGTCCAGGTCATATCATGTGATTCCTCTGCAGTGGCTGGGAGCTATTTTGTCAGAATAGAAAGCTCTTCAGTGCCCTCCTTCCCTTGTGACTCAGCTGGTGAAGAATCTGCCTGCAATGTGGGACACCTGGGTTCGATCCCTGGGTTGGGAAGATCCCCTGGAGAAGGGAAAGGCTACCCACTCCAGTATTCTGGCCTAGAGAATTCCATGGACTCCATGCGGTTGCAAAGAGTCGGACACGACTGAGCGACTTTCACTTTCACAGTGCCTTGCGTGTGTGTGCTCACATGCTTCAGTTGTGTCTGGATTTGCGACCTTATGAACTGCAGCCCACCAGGCTTCTCAATCCATGGGACTCTCAAGGCAAGACTACTGGAGTGGGTTTCCATGCTTTTCTCCAGGGGATCTTCCTGACCCAGGGATTGAACCCTCATTTCCTTTATTACAGGCAGATTCTCTATCGACAGAGTCACTGAGGAAGCCCCTCTTCAGTGTTTTAGAAGCCCTGATATGAGGTGTTGGCAAACTCTCTGTAAAGGGCCAGAATGTAAATAATTGAGATCTTGTGTACATATGGTCTCAATCACAACTAGTCAACTCTATCATTGCACGCTGTGGCTGGGTTTCCATTAAACTTCATGTACAAAGGCAGCTGGTAGTCCAGATTTGGCCCATGGTGCCATAGTTTGCAGATCCTTACCTTTTAGGATATAATTCCTGTTCACTCATTACTATTCCTGACTTTATTTCTTATGCTCTGTCTCTTAATCACTGCATCCCAGATGCACCAGTTTCTTGCTGTTCCCCACACATGACATGAAATCTCCTGCCCTTAGTCTTCTCTCTCCAAAGAATATTTCAGACACCAGGAATCTACATGATTAACATTTTCGATTCAATCTTGGGAAGCCTTCTCAGTGAAACCTAATCTAGAAATTTTTTATCTTACCACCCCAATGCTCCTTACTTTGCTGTACTTTCCTTTTTCCCATAACATATATCATATTTAACCTTTAATTTGCTTATTCACATGAGTATTATCCAAAATCTCTTCCTCCTACTAGAATATAATCTCCCTATGGGCAGAAGGTTGATATATTTTATTTACTTATGAAACCCAAGTACATAGAAGAACATCAGACATGTGATAGTTATTCAGAGCCTATTTGTGGAATGCAAAGTTGAAGACAACTCTAAAGCTGGAGAAGCTACAGAAAGGTGCAGAATTATCTTGTTAAAATCATTCAACCTCCCTTTCAGTTTGTGTGCGTGTGTGCTAAGTCACTTCGGTCATGTCTGAGTTTGTGACCCTTATGAACTGTGGCCCACAAGGTTCTTCTGTCCATGGGATTCTCCAGGCAAGAATACTAGAGTGGGTGCCCTCCTAGAGCCGTGCCCTCCTCCAGGGGATCTTCTCAACCCAGGGATCAAACCCACATCTCATGTCTCCTGCATTGGTAGGCAGGTTCTTTGCCACTAGAGTGACCTGGGAAGCCTTCCCTTTCAGCTTATCTAAACACAGCAGGAGGAATGCAAGGAGATGACACTAGATGAAGCTTCTCCCTGGGGAGAACAATGTGACATTTTTCCTCCTCTTACTGTGTCTTCCCCATACAAACTAAGAATATCTTTTGAAAAAACCTACTACTAGAAATTGGGAGATATAATTGAGTTATTGTGAAAATGGCCCAATTTATCTCCCTCCTCCCTGAATCCATGCTCTTTCACCTTTTGCAACATGACTAGGAGCTGCCATTAAGAAGTGTTCCCAATGTTTATTTACAATAGCTAAGACACAGAATTAATGTAAACTTTCATCGTCAGATGAATGTATAAAGAAGATGTTGTACATATGTACAATGGACTACTAGTCAGCTATTAAAAAGAATTAAACAATCCCATTTGCAGCAACATAGGTGGACCTAAAGATTGTCATGCTGAGTGAAGTAAGTAAGAACGGAGAAACATATGACATCTCAAGTAACCCTGAGAAAACTGCTCCAAGGAGGCAAGGGGAGAAGCCAAGTTATATAGAAGTTGTACAACAAAGGGAAGGTAGTCTGACATCAAAAGGTTACTGCTAATTAGAGGAAAGTTAAGGAATTTAGTGCTTTTCTATGTATGTGAAGATGCAAGAGTCTCGGCCTACTGAAATCATTCCTTTGACATGCACCTCAGCTCTCTGGGACCAGTATCCTGTGTTTTCACATTCTGAGTTCCTCAAGGATCACTGTAGAAAGTGGCTGCAATCTGATGGCTGCTAGATGGCTGGTATTCTTCTTTCCTGAGTTTCCTCGGGGCTCACTGGCTCACATTGGAGGTCTGCAATTGCTGATGACTATGACATCCTTTGTTTACTGATAAGGCAGGAAATATTCCATTTCTCAGACTCTTAATTTCCAATGATTGAATAAAGTCAATATTTTGTCCATGATGAGTCATAGAGACAAAATAAGCTCAATTTGATGTTAAAGCCTAAATTCATTCCACTACATAATTCCTCTTCCCCTCCTCATACACACACACAAAATTCAATTGCTAGAGAGGCTTGTTAATAAGCTCCAAGTTTCTGATTTTACATGACCAGCAAGCATATTTGATAGAGTTTTATCTTCCTACATATGTGTTCAGGGTACCAGTTATTTCAATATTCAATACCTCATTTGAGGAGAACTCTTCTCAGGTCATGAGGTAGTAAAATAGTCACATGACTGCCAGCACCAATCTTGGTAGAATGTGGCTCTATGAGCATTATTACAGTAAAGCTCTATGACGTTCATATTACTTTGATAGAGCAAGTGTTGTGTTTTCTGTGCTGTCCTCTTCGTGGCTGAAGTCACAATTTTAAAACTTGTTTAATAGATGATGCCAACTGAGCTTTCTATTTCTGTGGACTAGATCACATCAGAAACACATTAAATCACAACATGATCAGTGCCAGGGAGGTATTTACTTTTCTCCCATGTTGTACTAAAGGAATGGAGAATAAAGCAAAGGGAAAGAGGAGGGTCCCTCTGTTAGAATTAGGAGTCTGTCAACCTATCTCAAGTAAGACTATCACTTTGGCTTTGGGGGAAGGCATTATTACTCGGCTCTGAGGGTTAATCTCAAGGGAGGTAGAATAAATTATAAGTTGATAAATACCACTCCCAGAATAAGCATAAGCCTGTTGTAGCCTGTGTCCTAATAGCTTACAACCAAAAGTTTCAGTTAGCCCTGGAGAGAGCTATGTGACTTTGGTCAACTTCTGAAAGTACTCAACTCTTAATTTCTCTATCTGTAAAATGTGGTTTCTAATAGCTGCTTGGAAAAATCATAAAGGTATTTAATGATAGATCATAGACAAAAGTGTCTAGCAGCATTCCTGAGCTCTGATAGGCATTTTTAATGTCAATTTTTAGCAAGAAATACAAAGAAACTCACCCAGCAGGCTTCATTATTTTATGGAGATTCAGGGTCTGCCAGAACCAAACATCTTTTTACTGATTCCCATGGTAATGCAATGTACCAATAAAGTTCCCCATACAGAAAGTGAAGGTAATTACCTTTGCTCTAAGATGCTCCTGGAGTCAATGTGAAAATCAACAATCAGATATGAATGTGAATTAAAGATTGTGTGCTCTGTGCTCAGTCATGTCCAACTCTTTGTGATCCCATGGACTGTAGCCCACCAGGCTCCCCTGTCCATGGTATTCTCCAGGCAAGAATACTGGAGTGGGTTGCCATTTCCTTCTCCAAAATATTGTGAGGCAATGTTTATTAAATGTAACTAATTGGATTATTGTTCATTCATTTTCTTTCAACAAACATTTTTAAGATCTTATTAAAGGCCAGGTATCAGAATAGATGTTGAGTAAGCAAAATGGTACATCCCTCACGGAATCAAGGTGTAAAATGTGAAATAACTGCAAAAACAAACATATAATTTCACCTTGTCAAAGTGGTGTAAAGGGAAGAATGGTATGCTGTGGAGGTAGGAGAAGTTGGCCTCATCAAGGGAGAGCAGGAAAAGCTGTCTCAGCTAAAATCAGAAAAGAAAAAAAAATTAGTTATATAGGACAAAAAAGGAATAAGGCAAAAACAAAATGTACAAATACTTTGTCTCAGAGGTTAGAAAGCCAGGTAAAAGAAACTGAAAGAATGCCAGTGTTCTTGGCACTGATAATTGGAATATTTCCTACCACCTCAGTAAACAAAGGATATCACAGTCATTGCTGATGGTGGGCTGGCATCTAGCAGTCATCAAACCACAGGCATTCACCTTGGTGAGCCCTAAGGAAACTCAGCAGATAATAACTCAGGATACAGGTCCCAGATAGCTGAGGTACATATCAAAGGGATGAATTCAGCAAGACAAGATTCTTGCATCTTCCCTTACATCAGTTCTGTTCAGTCTCTCCATCGTGTCCCATTCTTTGCAATGCCATGGACTGGGACACACCAGTCTTCCCTCACCTCATCCACAACCAATTTCCTGAGCTTGCTCAAACTCATGTCCATCAAGTAGGTGATGCCATCCAACCATCTTAGCCTCTGTCACTCCCTTCTCCTCCCACCTTCAATCTTTCCCAGCATCAGGGTCTTTTCCTGAGTCAGTTCTTCCCATCAGGTGGCCAAAATATTTGAGCTTCAGCTTCAGCATCAGTCCTTCCAATGAATATTCAGGATTGATTTCCTTTAGGATTGACTGGTTTGATCTCCTTGCAGCCCAAGGGACTCTCAAGAGTCTTCTCCAACATCACAGTTCAAAAGCATCAATTCTTTGGTGCTCAGCTTTCTTTATGGTCCAACTCTCACATTTATACATGACTGCTGGAAAAACCATAGCTTTGACTATACAGACCTTTGTTGGAAAAGTAGTGTCTCTGCCTTTTAATATGCTGTCTAGGTTGGTCATAGCTTTACTCCCAAAGAGCAAGCATCTTTTAATTTCATAGCTGCAGTCACCACCTGCACTGATTTTAGATCTCAAGAAAGTAAAGTCTGTCACTGTTTGCATTGTTTCCTCATCTATTTGTCATGAAGTGGTGGGACCAGATGCCACAATCTTCATTTCTGAATGTTGAATTATAAGCCATCTTTCTCTCTTCTTTCAGTTTCATCAAGAGGTTCTTTAGCTCCTCTTAACTTTCTGTCATAAGGGTGGTGTTATCTGTATATCTGAGGTTATTGATATTTCTCCTGGCAATCCTGACTCCAGCTTGTGCCTGCCCCCTTACACACAAGAGCCTAGAGAATTGTCTCAAGAAGGCGGAGTAGAAGGATGTGCACTCATCTTCTCCTGCTAGAACTCTAAAATTGCAACTCAGTGCTGAACAACCATTGAAAGAAGAAAGTTGGATCCCACCAAAAAAGATACCCCATGTACAAGGGCAAAGGAGAAACCCCAAGAAGATGGTAGGAAGGGCAAAATCACATTTAGTGTCAAATCCTATACCTGCCAGAGACTCAAAGGACTCAAACAAAACCTTGTGTGTCCCAGGACCCAGAGACCCCGCAAGAGACTGAGCCACATCTGCCATTGAGTATTTGAGTTTCTTCTGCAGAGGCACAGGTCAGCAGTGGCCACCTTAGGGACAGGGGCTCTGGCTGCAACAGTCCTAGGAGGCATTGCATGTGGCATAAATCCTCCTGGAGGAGGTCACCATTATCCCCACCAGAGAGCCACCAAGCAAATGACCCACAAACTGGAGAACAATTATATCAAAGAAGTTCTTGCACTGTTGCAAAAGTTCTAGGGCCCACAACAGATTCCCTAACCTCAAGATCTGGCAAAGGGAATTTGACTTTGAAGGCCAGTGCGTTTTGATTATAGAACTTCCACAGGACTGGGGAAACAGACTCCTGGAGGGCACAAACAAAATTTTGTGTGCACCAGGACCCAAGAGAAAGGAACAAGACCCCACAAGAGACAAAACCAGACTTGCCTGTGAGTTTCCAGGAGTCTCTGGCAGAGGCTTGGGCTAACAGTGGCCTGCCACAGCCTAGGGGCACTGAATACAACAGTCCTGGGAGCCCCAGGGTGTGCTGGCATTAGTCCTTTAGAAGGAGGTCGCCACTATCGCCATTACGCCTACCATAGTTTGGCCTCAGACCAAACTACAGGGAGGGAACATAGCCCCACCCTTCAACAGGAAAATGGATTAAAATTTTACTGAATGTAGCCCCTCCCATCAGAGCAAGACCCAGAATCCCCCACAGCCAATGCCTCCAATCAGGAACCTTCCATAAGCCTCTTATCCATAACAGGGCAGATGGAATGAAAGCCACAACCACAAAAAACTAACCAAACTTATCACATGGATCATAGCCTTGTCTAACTCAGTGAAACTATGAGACATGCTATGTAGGGCTACCCAAGATGGACGGGTCATGGCGGAGAGTTCTGACAAAACATGGTCCAGTGGCGAAGGGAATGGCAAACCTCTTCAGTGTTCTTGCCTTGAGAATCCCAAGAACAGTATGAAAAATGTTCCCTTGATATCTCTAATTTTCTTGAAGAGATCTCTAGTCTTTCCCATTCTATTGTTTTCTTCTATTTCTTGCATTGATCTCTTAGGAAGGCTTTCTTATCACTCCTTGATATTCTTTGGAACTCT
Source organism: Bubalus kerabau (assembly GCF_029407905.1). NCBI lineage: Eukaryota > Metazoa > Chordata > Mammalia > Artiodactyla > Bovidae > Bubalus > Bubalus kerabau. The sequence goes on from NC_073630.1 coordinate 113,838,727, forward strand.
GCATTCAGATAGATATATCTTTCCTTTACTACTTTGCCTTTCACTTCTTTTGTTTTTTCAGCTATTTGTAAGGCCTCCTCAGACAACAATTTTACCATTTTGCATTTATTTTTCTTGGGGATGATTTTGATCACTGCCTTCTGTACAATGTCACGAACTTCCGTCCATAGTTCTTCAAGCACTCTGCCTATCAGATCTAATCCCTTGACTCTATTTGTCACTTCCACTGTATAACCATAAGCAATTTGATTTAGGTTCTACCTGAATGGCCTAATGGTTTTCCCTACTTTCTTCAATTTAAGTCTGAATTTGGGAATAAAGAGTTCATGATCTGAGCCACAGTTGGCTCCCAGTCTTGTTGTTGCTAACTGTATAGAGCTTCTCTTCCTTCAGCTGCAAAGAATATAATCAATCTGATTTCGGTGTTGACCATCTGGTGATGTCCATGTGTAACGTTGTCTCTTGTGTTGTTGGAGGGGGGTGTTTGCTATGACCAGTGCACTCTCTTGGCAAAATTTGTAGCCTTTGCCCTGCTTCATTTTGTACTCCAAGGCCAAACTTGCCTGTTGCTCCAGGCTTCCTACTTATGCATTCCAAGCCCTATAATGAAAAGGACATTTTTTTTTTAATGTTAGTTCTAGAAGGTCTTGAATGGTCATAGAGCCATTCAACTTCAGATTCTTTGGCATTACTCGTTGGGGCATAGACTTGGATTACTGTGATATTGAAGGTTTTCCCTTGAAATGAGCAGAGATCATTCTGTCATTTTTGAGACTGTACCCAAGCACTGTATTTTGGACTCTTGTTGACTATGAGGACTACTCCATTTTTTCTAAGGCCCACAATAGTATATATAATGGTCATCTGTATTAAATTTGCCCATTCCAGTCCATTTCAATGATTCCTAAAATGTTGGAATGATTCCTAAATGATTAGTTTAGGAATCAACATTCAGTTTGAGGCACACATTTATTCACTCTAATTCCTTTAGAAGTGCTGCTGCTGCTAAGTCACTTCAGTTGTGTCCGACTCTGTGCCACCCGATAGATGGCAGCCCACCAGGCTCCCCCATCCCTGGGATTCAATGATTCCTAAAACTCTTGACAGTTCCTGTTTGACCACTTGTACTTTACCTTGATTCAGGGACCTATAATTCCAGGTTCTTGTGCATTATTGTTCTTTACAGCATCAGATTTTACTTCCATCACCAGTCACATCCACAACTGGACATTGTTTTCATTTTAGCTCAGCCTCTTCATGATTTCTGGAGCTATTTCTCCAGTAGCATATTGGACACATCAATCTGGGAGTTCATCTTTCAGTGTCTTATCTTTTTGCCTTATGAGTCATAGTAAGGAGTGCTATCTTTATCTTCTGAATTCTGAGATATGTATGGAAATCTTTAGCTGAGTGTAGTGTGATCAAATATGGTTTTAAAAGATTATTCTCGCTAAAGCAATGTTTCTAGAGAGAGTTGGACCATAGTAAACCAGTTACGAGGTTATTGCTAAGTAGATGGTAGTTAATATGAACTAATGGGATGATTTGTGCAATATTTAGGAAGGAAAATGACAGTGTTTGATGATGAATTATGTCTATATATACATGGATAGAGAAAGAGAGAGAGAGAGAGAAAGAGACAGAAGTCTGTGTCAGAATGATTCCTGGATTCCTTGTTTTCTTGACTCAATAGATGGCTTAATTTTATAGTGAATAAAAGAACAGTAAAAAAAAAAAAAAGAGCCAATTTTGTTGAGGAATAATGAAGTAATTCATTTTAGGCCATGGGATTTAGGTATGTTTAACAAACCCAAGAGGAATTATTAAATAAACATTTAAATATATTGTTCATGATTTGAAAAGAAAGCTATGGGCTTTGAAACATATATTAGTGACTTGAGTACAGCTAAAACCAACAGGATAGATAGAATCTAGCACTTCTAAGGCAATGGCAACCCACTCCAGTAGTCTTGCCTGGAAAATCCCATGGACGGAGGAGCCTGGTAGGCTGCAGTCCATGGGGTCATGAAGAGTCAGACATGACTGAGAGACTTCACTTTCACTTTTCACTTTCATGCATTAAAGAAGGAAATGGCAACCCACTCCAGTGTTCTTGCCTGGAGAATCCCGGGGATGGGGGAGCCTGGTGGGCTGCCGTCTATCAGGTGCACAGAGTCAGACACAACTGAAGTGACTTAGCAGCAGCAGCACTTCTAAAGGAATTAGAGTGAATAAATGTGTGCCTCAAACTGAATGTTGAGAACCTATTGGTGAAATACTGGTAGAAACATAAGCAAGAAGGCAGAAAAGGAATAGAAACAGCAATATTCAACCCTTAAGAACACCACAGAGGGTAAAAACTGAGAAGATTTAATATAAAAGGAACAGTTTACAGGGTCAAATTATGTTGAGAGGTTAGGTAAGAGGAAGACTCTAAAGTATCACCATTTTATTTCTTGAAAGCAACTAATAATGAAACTGCTAGATGGCATTTTGGGGGTTCTGAGAAGTTCCAGTCCTTTATGTCTCAGCTCACAAAGATTTCAGTGAGAGGCAAAGTGATAGATAAGAATTGATTTATTAGGATAGGACCCTTGTGAGGCTTACAAGAGGCAAGTAAAAGAGTGCCACACCCTGAGAACTTAGTAGGCTACAGTTTTATAATCAAAGGAAAAGTGAGGAGAGGGAAAGACCACTTTCTTCCTCATTCTTGAGTAGATGTCAAATTTCCATCATCAGTTCCTCCTCCAGTTTGGGCAGGGGAGTCTTCTTGTCTCTGTGTTGTCAAGCCAAGACTGTCATGGCACTACGGAAAAATTATTTCAGGTCTCAGTACAATGAGGAGCTTTCACTTTGAAATGTCACCTTTCTATAAATTATTGTTTTTGTGTCTATGTGTGCCGAGAGCATGTCTTGAGCTCACTGGGCAGAATTTAGGTCTCACGCCACCACTGTTTTATTGTTTGAGGGCACGTCTTATGCTTCTGCTGCATGGTTTTATTGTTAGACAAGTCTGCTGGGTTTTATGGTTAAGCAAACCTGCTTTCTAGAATAATCATTAACTTACAGGAGTTTCCTATATTTTTTTCTACTTAAAATCCCCTAGTGGGATTAACTATTTAAGCAGTTACTTTGTCTTTTTATCTGTCCCTATCAATAATAGAATATTTTTGGAGAGACAAGGAGTGAAATCAGTGGAGATTTTACTAGATCACCTTCTATATTTAACTCCAGTTCCATCACATACATGCTTGAAAACACCATCTACACTTCAAATTATCAAGACAGTCCCTGGCAACAGGGTCATAAAAGTAATATTTTAGTTTAAAATCAGTCATGATTTTCCTTGTAACAATGCTACATTTCTTTTACACTAAATAATCATTGGACCCCCAAAATTTGTTGACCCCCTAAATGAACCACTGAAAGAAAAGAGGGCATATATATTTCAGTATCATTGTCAAGAATGACATGATAATTCCATGCAATAGAAAACCAGAACCTTGCTGACCACTAACTGACTCCTCAGGCCATAACCAATCTCAGCTCCCCACTTGCTAGTAGATAGAAAAGTACTTTTTTCTAATTTTTTTTTCAATTTTACTCATTTTTACTCATTTTTTTCTCACCACAGAGGCATCACAAAAATATATATTTTCTTCTATTTTTTCCTCTGCCTTTTTTTCTTTTCAGCTCTAATTTGCTTTTCTCTAACATTTACAAATCATTTCCTATTTTTTGGCTCAATCTATAAAACTCATTTGATCCTCATATGAGGTATTATCATTAGCAAAACTTCCTCTGGATTAAGAAGATGATCTGAATTTGAACTCATGTTTCTCAAATATCACTAATTATAGTAGAAATCTATTCCCCAAGGTGGCTCCACATAAATTTTTCATATAATTAAAGTCTCTACTCCTATGGCTTTCAGATTCACAGTGTTATTACTATGAAAACATCCTCAGGAGCTGTGGTTAAAGGAGAAGACAGAGGGAACCTTGATGATTTTTCAGGCATTATCTCTGTTTTGAGTGTCAGAGAAAGTTGGACATTGAAAGAAAACAGTCAGACAGATAATACAGCACAGTGGAAGGAGATCTGTGTGAGATATAAGAGTGACAGTAAGACCCAACACAAAATTAAATTCTACCTTGCATATAATAACTGACAGTCAAACTAATGTGCAGTGAAAACGGAAAATGACCTCCTAGAATAAAACAAAGAGATACAAATTATGGAAAAAAAATTAGTTTGGAGAAGAGAGAACAAATACCTGCCCAAAAAGATAATGTGGAATATTGGAAGCTGCCTTCAGATCAATAAGAGATTAAAGTTTCCTAGAAGAAAATAAAAGTATCTGGCAATAGAAAGCTAAAAGCTCATTACAGTCCAAGGAAATACAATGAATAGGACACTTTATGATGATATTAAAAAGTAATTTTAAAAAATCAAGAGAAATTGCATAGCCTTCCAGGGTAGATAAATATAGGTTACTTTCAGAATGAAATCAATGTCTCAGACTTGCTGTTCAAGAGAAAAGAAAACAACAGAGCAAGATCTGGTGAATTTTTAGAGAAAATGATCATGACCCAAGAATCCTTCATCTTAGCAAATAGTCTTTTATGAAAGAAGCATAGAAAATCAATCTCCTATATAAATGGACTAAAAAATGGGCCTCTGGACCATTTTTGAAAAGAAAAAAAAAAAAAGATCGTTTAAGCTGTACTCTTAACAGCAACACAGGAAACAAAATTACTAAACAAAGACAGAAGAAAGTGTTGTATAACACTCTTTCTGTTCACTTTTCTTACATAAAAATTATTTTAAAAATATTTATATATATACATTTTTTTTACTCTAAAAGCTTTTGTAATAGCATGAAAATAGAAAAAAATCTATCATACTTAGGAAATTATATGTATAGAAATTATATCACTACATATAATGTTTTAAAAATATTTTAATGACATGGGAAAATACATGATGATATGACAAGAAAATATAAATACATATGATCTAAACATGTACCAGCAGTTTGACTTCAACTATGGTTTTTCCTGTGGTCATTTATTGATGTAAGAGTTGGACTGTGAAGAAGGCTGAGCGCCAAAGAATTGATGCTTTTGAACTGTGGTGTTGGAGAAGACTCTTGAGAATCCCTTGGACTGCAAGGAGATCTAACCAGTCCATTCTGAAGGAGATCAGCCCTGGGATTACTTTGGAAGGAATGATACTAAAGCTGAAACTCCAGTACTTTGGCCACCTGATGTGAAGAGTTGACTCATTGGAAAAGACTCTGATGCTGGGAGGGATTGGGGGCAAGAGGAGAAGGGGACGACAGAGGATGAGATGGCTGGATGGCATCACTGACTCAATGGACGCGAGTCTGAGTGAACTCTGGGAGTTGGTGATGGACAGCGAGGCCTTGCATGCTGATTCATGGAGTCGCAAAGAGTCGGACATGACTGAGTGACTGAACTGAACTGATGGAAAGAAAGGTAAAGAGATAAGAGAGGAAAAAATATAGCTTTGTGATACGGTTGAGAGACCAGGGCCAGGGTAGATGGAGACTAGAAGGTAAAGTAGAATTCCAGTTAGGACATTTGTACATTGCACCTGTGGAAGCAACATGCGGTGTGATGATGAAAAGTATGGAGATCCCTCAAAAAATAAAAATAGAGCTATAATATAATCTTGAAATCTTATATCTGGGATCATAAAACAATGTTGTTTCAATATACAGCATTGAAACCTGGATATCCCAATATTTTGTTCTTTGTGTGGAAGGCAATGGCAACCCACTCCAGTATTCTTGCCTTGAAAATCCCATGGACGGAGGAGCCTGGTGGGCTGCAGTCCATGGGGTCGCACAGAGTCGGACATGACTGAAGCGACTTGGCAGCAGTAGCAGCAGCAGCTATTTCTTTAATCAAGAAGTTGAGTGTTATTCTCTTTCCCATTAATCTAGGTTGGCTTTAGTGACTTGATTAACCAATAAGATGTCATAAAAATTACATTTTGGGACTCCCGATGCTAGATGCAAAGAACCCTGAAGTTTCTGTTTGAAACCTTAGAACATTCACATTGGGGGAAGCCATCGGCCATGTAAGAAGTCCAAGTATCCATGCAATCTACCCTTACATGCTGTGAGGAGACTTAACCCAGTAGCGCAAGGAGTCTGTGTATAGAAAGAATGAATCTTGGACATCACCAGCTAGTCCAGTCAACCCAGTCCAGCCATTCAGCTTATGAATGGAGAAGCCACATTAGACTTCAAGAATAATAAATCCTTTCTATAACTCAGCTGTCATATGACTGCAGTTTTATGAGAGACACAAAGCAGTAATTGATCAGCCAAGCCCAAGCAACACGAAAAAGCATTAGAAGTAACAAACTGTTGTTTTTAGCCACTGAGTTTTAGTACGGTTTGTTGTGCAGCAGTAGCTAGTAGAAGAACAAAAGAGAAACAGCAGGATAAGCAAACAGAAGAGGATGATCCCCTAAAATCAGAGAATTTGAGGAACAGAACTTAAAAAAAAACTATGACTAATATCCTTAAGAATATGAGGAAATGAATTGCAATTAAAAAGCAGAAAGAAAAAGCTGTGGATAAAGGGAAAATTAGAAAACTGGAAAAAAAACCACTTTTAAAAATTAAAAATACAACTGTCAAAACAAAAGATTCAACAAAGAGTTCAAAATTACAAAGAATAAATTCCTGTTACCTAAATAATAAAAATAAAAAGAAGCATAAAATGAGTAAGAAGAAATCATAAGCATCACTCTTAACAATAACCCTGTGTACAAGACAGCAAAAGAGACATTGATGTATAGAACAGTCTTATGGACTCTGTGAGAGAGGGAGAGGGTGGGAAGATTTGGGAGAATGGCATTGAAACATGTAAAATATCATGTATGAAACGAGTTGCCAGTCCAGGTTCAATGCACGATACTGGATGCTTGGGGCTGGTGCACTGGGACGACCAGAGGGATGGAATGGGGAGGGAGGAGGGAGGAGGGTTCAGGATGGGGAACACATGTATACTGTGTTCCGCCACTGTGGCGGATTCATTTTGATATTTGGCAAAACTAATACAGTTATGTAAAGTTTAAAAATAAAATAAAATTTAAAAAAAAAAAAGATCCTATATACTACTGAAAGGGGTTCCAGGATAAGAAATCATGAAAACAAAAAGGAAATCATTCAAGGAATAACAAAAGAGTATCTGTAAGAGCTAAATAACATGGTATTCCACTTAAAGGAAGCAAACAACTAAGTGTAATGAAGAAACAACAACAAAAGATCCCCATTTGGAGCATCAATATGAAATTCAAAACATCAAGGATAAAAAGATCCTGAAAGTTGCCTAAAAAACAAACAATTAAAATAAATTTTTGATGAGTAAAAATGGGTGCTTAAACGCACACAAAAAGCAATGCCTCTAAAATTCTTTTGAATTCTATTATGAAGTCTGGTATATTTTGCTGAATTAGATACAGCATTAAATGTAAGCAGCTTTATAATCCTCTATATCACTAAAAAGTACAAAACAAAAACACTGTAAAGTGTCATTGTTTTATAAGGTATGTGATTTTAAATATGAAAAGAAAAATAATCTCTAAAAATTCCATAAATTTCCTTTACAAAGATCTGTACATAGTTTGGTACATTTGCCATGCAGAGTAATTCTTATGCACTCTAAAGTTTGAGAACCACAATGTTAGAATAAACAGAAAAAATAAGAATAAAAGTTTATAAGCACATACCTGGGCTTTAAAATGATTCATTTTTAATATAATCATTGAAATTAAATGAGGAATCCTAAAATTACTCTGCTTCCCTATAGGGTATATCTTATTCTGCTTTTAATGTTAAGTATATATAACCTTACTTATAAATTGTTGAGGATTAAGGAGTTGCATCCCGGAAAGCTGGTGGATGACTCATACGTGAAATGTGAATTTGATATGGAAACTCATCATCCAACCAAACTAACATTTACTTTTGAAGTTAGTAATAATTGAGTTGCTTTTCAGACATGAAAGGACTCTGAAAGTTGACCTCCTTTAAGCAATTTCTTGCTAAAATACCTGAAAAAATATTCTAGCAAAAACAAGAATAAAATATGGGATAGTGCATTCAAGCTAGAAGAGCTATGGAAGATCAACCTATAAATCCAACAGTGGAACATAATTTGAGCGTAATTAGTCTTCATTATATAGAATTAAGAAAGGGAGGCTTTGGAAGGAGGTCCCTGGAGAAAGGGGAGATAACAAAAGAACAGTTGATGTAATAAAATTTAATCAACAGAGTTATGTTTAAGGTCAAAGTTTAAGAAAAAAAAAATAAAGCAAGTTAAAGCACAGAGGAACATAGACACTACAAAAGAAAGGAATTAAACTACAATTTGTCACCTCTATATTTTGATATTTATAAAACTGTAATTATGTAAACTATTTATTGTTAACATTTAGAATTAACATATAAATGAAGTAAGGAAGGTGGTTAGGCTTTCCAGGTGGCACCAGTGGTAAAGAACCCACCTGCCATGCAGGAGATGTAAGAGACATGGGTTCATTGCCTGGGCTGGGAAGATCCCCTGGAGGAGGGCGCAGCAACCTCTCCATTATTCTTGCCTGGAGAATCTCATGGACAGAGGAGCCTGGTGAGATGCAGTCCAATGAGTCACAAACAGTTAGACACAACTAAAGTGACTTAGCACACACACACAAGTAAGGTGGTTACAGATTAGGATCTAGTGATACCAATTTTGATGCTGAATAAATAAAGATAAATGAAAGTTAGGGAGTAAAAATAGAAAGAGGGCTGAAGGAAACAGCAGGGACATTAATATTCTCATCATACAGGTGGGGAGTCAAGATATGCATTTGTGTTTGATGAATAAGAAATAAAGAACAAAGATGAATTGCAAACATGTTAAAAAAAAAAAAAAACAGTGGACAAACAGAAAATTGAAAGAAGGGAAAGAGACAGGGGGAAAAGGGTAAAGGAGCTAGATTAACATCAATCCCAGCTGAATATATCTAAAATTGATACATCAGGAGATAGCAATTAAACATAAATATAAAAATCAGTGACTAGCTTTGTATTTCTAAAGGGTGTCTCTAGAAGTAAGGATGGATCTAGTAGGAAATTATTGCATACCAAAATTCCTATTTTACTTTTTTTGTCTTTATTTTTTAAGCCATGTGCATATATTATCGGAGAAGGCGATGGCACCCTACTCCAGTACTCTTGCCTGGGAAATCCCTTGGACGGAGGAGCCTGGTAGGCTACAGTCCATGGGGTCACGAAGAGTCGGACATGACTGAGCAACTTCACTTTCACTTTCCACTCTCATGCATTGGAGAAGGAAATGGCAACTCACTCCAGTGTTCTTGCCTGGAGAATCCCAGGGACGGGGGAGCCTGGTGGGCTGCCGTCTATGGGGTTACACAGAGTCGGACATGACTGACACGACTTAGCAGCAGCAGCAGCAGCATCATATATTATCTTGGGAAAATTTTAAAAATTAAAAACTCAGGAAGCTGAGATAAGTCAGGCTCCATGGAGAGCTCATAAAACATTTTACTCAACATTTCTTGACTCCAGATCCTGTGTGCTGTCTCATATATCCCATCCCATAGTCCCTCAGTCATGTCCGATTCTTTGCGACCCCATGGACTGTAGCCTACCAGGCTCCTCCCTCCATGGGATTCTCCAGGCATGAGTACTGGAGTGGGGTGCCATTTTCCTTCTCCAGGGGATCTTCCCGACCCAGGGATCGAACCCGGGTGTCCCCCATTCCAGGTGGATGCTTTAACCTCTAAGCACCAGGGAAGTCCTTAGAGGAATGTCTCATACATAAAGTTGTGTTAAAATAGGTTTCCTAATTAACAATAATAATAATAACATTTCATTGTTTTATTCACTCATCAATGGATACTATGACTAGCTCCATTCTAAAGATAAGAAAATTGAGATGCAGAGAAATGAAGAAACTCATTTGGAAACACACAGGCAATGAATGTTAGTCAGTATTGGAACCTGTATTTCTCCGCTCTGATACTATACCTTAACTACCTGAGTAGGAAGAAAAAAATACACAGTTCTCCTAACTTATGACCAACCTAGCATATTTTTGAATATTTGAATAGCATATTCAAAAGCAGAGACATTACTTTGCCAACAAAGGTTCATCTAGTCAAGGCTACAGTTTTTCCTGTGGTCATGTATGGATGTGAGAGTTGGACTGTGAAGAAGGCTGAGCACCGAAGAATTGATGCTTTTGAACTGTGGTGTTGGAGAAGACTCTTGAGAATCCCTTGGACTGCAAGGAGATCCAACCAGTCCATTCTAAAGGAGGTCAGCCCTGAGATTTCTTTGGAAGGAATGATGCTAAAGCTGAAACTCCAGTACTTTGGCCACCTGATGTGAAGAGTTGACTCATTGGAAAAGACTCTGATACTGGGAGGGATTGGGGGGCAAGAGGAGAAGGGGACGACAGAGGATGAGATGGCTGGATGGCATCACTGACTCGATGGACGTGAGTCTGAGTGAACTCTGGGAGTTGGTGATGGACAGGTAGGCCTGGCGTGCTGTAATTCATGGGGTCACAAAGAGTCGGACACGACTGAGCAACTGATCTGACCTGATCTGAAGGAATTTCTACTATGGCTCCTCCAAAATCCCAATCTACAATTTCAGTTTAATTCTTTATTGCTTCCTTTTCAAAGATTCCCTTGTGGCTCAGCTGGTAAAGAATCCGCCTGCAATGTGGGAGACCTGGGTTCGATTCCTGGGTTGGAAAGATCCCCTGGAGAAGGGAAAGGCTACCCACTCCAGAATTCTGGCCTGGAGAATTCCATGGACTGTATAGTCCATGCTGTCGCAGAGAGTCAGAAATGACTGGGCGACTTTCACTTTCACTTTCCTTTTCATGGTTCCTGTGTGTCCACGGATTAGGCAGAGATGAACTGCTTTCTGATTCTACAACATGTCTACTGATTTCCTGACTCAAGTCTTTGTCTTTCTAACTTTTAAGCCTAAAATTTATTCACTGAGATGTTCATTGTAGGTTAGAGCAAAAGAAAATACAGCCTCTGCAGTCAGACCTGGGATTAATTCACAAATATACTATCTATTAACATGGGTGATATTTGGCAAGTTTCCCAAACTTCTCTGAGCCTGCGTGTCCTTGTCTGTAAGTTGCAGACAATAGTAGGGAATGATGCTAGACAGTTGGAGAATTCGTGAGCATATGCTCACAAATAATTTCATACTATGCATGGTAGCCAGTATGTACCCCACTTCCAGGACCTGGGTAAGCCAGAAACTCATTCTTACAGTTGTATACCAGGAGTGCTTGACAATTTCAAAGAAAACTGTGTATTCCATCATTGTTCAATTGTTAAGTCATGTCCTACTCCTTGCAACCCCATGGACGGCAGCACTCCAGGTCCCCCCGTTTTTCACTCAAATTCATGTGCACTGAGTCGGTGATGCTATCTAACCATCTCTGCCACTCTCTTCTTTTGCTTTCAGTCTTTCCCAGCATCAGGGTCTTTTCCAATGAGTTGGCTCTTTACCTCAGGTGGCCAAAGTATTGGAGCTTCAGCTTCAGCATCAGTCTTTCCAAAGAATATTCAGGTTTGATTCCTTTAGGATTGACAGGTTTGATCTCTTTGCAGACCAAGGGACTATTAAGAGTCTTCTCCAGCACCACAATTTGAAATCATAAATTCTTCAGTGCTTAGCCTTCTTTATGAACAAACTCTCACATTCGTACATGTTTACTGGAAAAACCATAGTTTTGACTGTTGACCTGTGTGGGCAAAGCGATGTCTCTGTTTTTTAATATGCTGTCTCGGCTTATCATAGTTTTTCCTCCAAGGAGCAAGTGTCTGTTAAGTCCATGGCTGCAATCACTGTCCACAGTGATTTTGGAGCCCCAAAAAATAAAATGTCACTGCTTCTACTTTTCCCCATCTATTTGCCATGGAGTGATGGGACCAGATGCTACGATCTTAGTTTTTTTAATGTTGAGCTTTAAGCCAGCTTTTTCACTTTCCTCTTTTACCATTATCAGAGGCTCTTTAGTTCCACTTCGTCTTCTGCCATTAGAGTGGTATCACATGAGCATATCTTTTTTTTCTGGGCCACGCCCCACATAGGTCTTAGTTGCCTGACCAGGGATCGAACTTGCAACCCCTACATTGGAATTGAAAGTTTTAACCACTGAATTTCCAGGGAAGTCCTAACAGATCTCTGTTTTGAATATAAATGAGTGCCAGGTGAAAATGCTGTGTGTTTTTTGGCAGGAAGCCGTGCATTTCTCAGACAGTTATACATGAAGCATTGTGACTTCTTGGGTTCAGTGATGTATGATTCATCGTGCATTTTGCAGAGAGTTTGACACTTTATAGACAGTGCATTTGAGACCATCTGAAGGCTGCATAGAGCCGCATGTGCATGACCAGCAGTGGATTTGCAAGCCACCATGCACTTTGTGAACATCTGCATTTTGAACCCACCTAGGTGACAAGCTTTAATATCAGTCTGGTGGTAAATACATCTTCAATGCCCTGTTAGTTACCGATTTGTCTTCTATGGCTGCAGCCAAAATATTTAAATTTGGACTTAAGCTGAAAAATCCATGACATAATGAAATTCTTTCATTAATCCTTTATAGTTCTGTCTGATCTCCATACCTATAAATCTGTGCATGTATGTATATATAAATTTCCTTTTGGAAACATAGAGATTAAAAATGTTAAAATATCTATTTTTATAGTCTCTTTGTTTTAATTTAATTTCCTCTAGTTCCTACCAGTTCCCCTTCCATGGAGATGTCACTGAAAGAAAAAAATTACAACAGAAAATATGGAGCCAGAAAAAAATATGCTGTAGTTTTTTTCTTTCAGTGAAAGTAAAACTCAAATCTCTACAAATTAGAGAGAGAGGTAAGCATTGCGGCAATGACTGGAACACATTCCTTTGTTCCTAGCACTATGTGAACACACAGCACACAGCTATGTGCTAGGAACAAAGGAAAGTGTTCCTTCTGAAAAACGACTTTGGCCACGTGACTGAGTTCTAGGCCAGGCCCGGAGCCACACTGAACCAAGCATCTGAACTGCATTCACTGTGCGATTCTTCCCCTTTCACCTATGAAATTCAAGTCAACCACATTTTGAAAATTGAAAATCTGAGTCTCCCCTAAAATTAAATAATTTGCAAACATCCCAAATCAGTGGAGCAAGCGATTGATCTCAATATTTAATAGTCTAATAGTCTATTGGATTATGAACATCAATAGTCAAAATAATGTATAGGTCATCTACTAAATGCCATTGGAGGGTTCAGCAATGTTATTGCTGATAGTGGCCCCAGAGGCCAAAATAAACAATTAGAAAAATGATATGATTTTCATAGCCACATAAATTATAAAGCATCTAGAAATTAAGCTAACAGAGTATGTGCAATTTTGTAGAAGAATGTGCAAACATTATTGATGTAAATTTTAAAATAACTTGTTCTTGGGCTGTCTAAGCCCAATACACATTGAAGTTTAAAAGAGAAAACAGGAGACAATAACAGACACAAAAACAAGGATACAGCGAGACAGACAGGAGCAGGGTCTCTATAATAACACATGATATTGGTAACCAGGTCAGTTACCAAAAGGTTCTCAGAACTTTTGCTCTTAGGAGGGAAGATGGGTGAGAACAGAGTCCGGGACACACATAGATAATGTTGGATGTTGCTCCTACTTAGACTACCAGGGCCTTTTTCAGAATGTAAGAGGTCAGTGGAAAGCTCTTGAAAAACAGGCTGAGTAGTTTTGGGCCAGCACTGAACTCCATGCCATGATTCCTCCGAAGTATTTCAATTGCTCTGGCGATCTAACTGGCACATGGAATAGACCCGGGGCCCCAAAGTCCTCCAGACCAATAATCAGAGAGGAAGCCTCTTAACTTCCAGCCACACCCTGCCCTCAATAGAGGAGAGTTTCCTGGGGCAGTGGGTTCATTTCTTAACCAAGCGGAGGAGACACAGAGAGAACAAGAAGAGAGAAATCAAGGTTGTGATAGAATGTCCGACTAAGGAATGGCGCCTGATTACTCTTTACGCTTCAACTAACAAGATGGTCCTCTGGCCCACAGTGGCTTCTGTGAAGGTCTCTTCCAGCTCAGCTCCCCAGAGGCTCAGCTCATGTCTTGCTCCATATGCAAAGGCTCTTCCATTTTGCAAAGAGAACATGTACACATAACCTCTGGAGAAGACTCTTGAGAGTCCCTTGGACTACAAGGAGATCCAAGCAGTCCATCCTAAAGGAGATCAGTCCTGGGTATTCATTGGAAGGACTGATATTGAAGCTGAAACTCCAATATTTTGGCCACCTGATGCAAAGAGTTGACTCATTTGAAAAGACCCTGATGTTGGGAAAGATTGAAGGCAGGAGGAGAAGGGGATGACAGAGGATGAGATCGTTGGATGGCTTCACCAACTTGATGGACATGAGTTTGGGTAAACTCCAGGAGTTGGTGATGGATAGGGAGGCCTGGCATGCTGTGGTCCATGGGGTCGCAAAGAGTTGGACGTGACTGAGCGGCTGAACTGAACTGAACACATAACCTCCCAGGGCTGAAGTCCATGTGCTCTTCTGAGTTCTGCAGGGTTGACAATTGATCGCTTTGTGCTCCAAAGTGTTTCTATCCGGTGCACTCAGAGCAGACTTCCCCCAGGGAATCCACTGGCTTCTGAGTGTGCTGCCCTTACCCAGGGTCCTCATTAAAACTCTGAACTCCAAGGAACCATTTCAACATCCTGCTGTGGTCACAGTGACATGCTCTCATCCAAACAGATAAACTCCCCTGGTGAACTCTTTGGACTTTATTCTGATTTCCAAGAAGGAAATGAATGTGGCCCCATGGGTCTTCCAAGGTTCTAGAGGCAGAAAGGCTTGGATTTTCCCTCTGGCTTTGCCCTTCACTGGCAGGACAACTAAAGGAAGTACCCTAATTCTTGCCTCAGTATCTTCAATTTTCAAAAGCAAAGCATTGGGCCTCTCTGACCCTCAGTTTATTCATCTAAATAAATGGGATTAACATTATCTACTTCATAGTGGCTAATGTAAAAATAAATTCAAATCATGCCATATAAATTGTAAAGGACCAAAAATTTAACACCATTACTGTCATTATTTGATTATAGATTTATTTTTCCTATCCCTCCCTGCTAATGTAGTTCTCTTCTCAACTCATCAAAATGTTGAGAAAAAGTAAAGTTGCCCCATCCGCAACCTTGAGTTTTGAGGAAAAAAAAATAAAAGAGACAGAGACAGAGATTGAGGACTGGAGAGTCCCTAAAACTTTTAAAAGTCTGGTGTTTTCCAATTTTCTTAGATGAAATAGAGCAAGATTAGCCTTTAAAAATTTAAAGCTTTTACTCTGGCTCCTTCACAATGGAGAAGCTGTGAGGAAACCTAACTAAATTACTTTTTAATTGGCAAAACAATAAATCAGGGAAGATGTATTCCTTCCGTACTATAGAATGACACCATTGGATCTAGAAAAGAATCACTGAGTGTGGCATTGTTTTGTCTTTACTGGTATTCATCTTTTTCACAAGTTTTTAGGAATAGAAACACTAAAGATGAATAAACACAGAAAGTCACATGCTAGTCCTGGAATAATAATTTGACATTTGAATCAGATGACAAAATCATTAAGCTATATATTTATTCATTTATGGTTGTGCTGGGTCTTCACTGCTATGTGAGGGCTTTCTTCAGTTGAGGGAGTGGAGGCTACTCTCTAGCTAGGGTGTGCCGGCTTCTCTCTGTGGTGGCTTCTCGCTGTGGTGGCTTCTCTTGCTGCAGATCACATGCTCTTGGCACATGGGCTTCAATAGTCTCAGCACGTGGGCTCAGTAGTTGTGGCACAAGGGTCTAGTTCCTCCGCAGCATGTGGCATCTTTATAGACCAGGGCTTAAACAGGGGCCCCTGAACCGGAAGGCAGATTCTTATCCACTATACCACCAGGGAAGTCCTCCTTGAGCTTGGATTCAACCCAGGATTGAAACATTTCAGAAATTATTTTCACTATTATTATCAGACCTGATGGTATTTGTTAAGAGCTAAAACCACTGCAGATGGTCAGTGCAGCCATGAAATTAAAAGACACTTACTCCTTGGAAGAAAAGTTATGACCAACCTAGATAGCATATTGAAAAGCAGAGACATTACTTTGCCAACAAAGGTCCGTCTAGTCAAGGCTATGGTTTTTCCAGTAGTCATGTATGGATGTGAGAGTTGGACTGTGAAGAAAGCTGAGCACCGAAGAACTGATGCTTTTGAACTATGGTGTTGGAGAAGACTCTTGAGAGTCCCTTGGACGGCAAGGAGATCCAACCAGTCCATTCTAAAGGAGATTAACCCTGGGTGTTCTTTGGAAGGAATGATGCTAAAGCTGAAACTCCAGTACTTTGGCCACCTGATGTGAAGAGTTGAATCATTGGAAAAGACTCTGATGCTGGGAGGGATTGGGGGCAGGAGGAAAAGGGGACAACAGAGGATGAGATGGCTGAATGGCATCACCTACTCAATGGACGTGAGTTTGAGTGAACTCCGGGAGATGGCAATAGACAGGGAGGCCTGGCAGGCTGCGATTCATGGGGTCGCAAAGAGTCGGACATGACTGAGTGACTGAACTGAACTAAACTGAAGTGATTCAAAGAACCAGTCAAAGATATGACAGTTCTGGTCTGAACCTGAATTAAAAGGCACAAAACAACTATGGGAAGATCATGTCATAATCATTCTGATAATTTGTGCAGCATGTTATAGCTTATAAATGACCTTCATATTCATCCCATAATCCTAGCCTTCCAATGACCCCGGGGAACAGAAAGGAAGAATATTGGAATCACCTTCTTAGAGATAAGGAAACTGAAGCTCAGATCATTTTCAAGGCTTACTTAAGTATACCCAGACTAGAAAGTGGCACAATTGAGACTGAATTTAATGATTTTCTAACTTCAAATTCTAGGAGAATATTATTGCCAAGTTCTTCCATTTTGCAAAGAGAACATGAGCCCATGACTGCCTGCCTTCCCCCTACCCTCCGCAGGTGAATTGCATGGGTTATTTGAGAACAGAGCTCAATGCTGCAAAACAGAATATGATGATATCAATTTTAAAGACTCTACAAGAAGGAAATCAGACCAAAATGGTCATAATACCAGGATAAAGGATCCAGGAAGAACATTTCAAGAACCAAATAGTTAGAGACCAAAAAAAGAATACTTAATGTTGAAGAATAGACTTTGCAGGAGGGTTGCAAAGACTGGTGGGGAATTTAACTTCATGTTCTTTAGGTACATTATTTAACTCCTCAGTGATAAAATGAAGATAATTCCTCCCACCTTATCTGATAAATGAGGAATGCAGTTTCTACCTCATGAAGTTGCTGTGAGGATTTTACAAGATAACTAAATCACTTTGCTCCTGGAAGAAAACTTGGCAACCCTCTCCAGTATTTTTGCTGGGAGAATCCCATGGACAGAGGAGCCTGGCAAGTTACAGTCCATGGGGTCACAAAGAGTCAGACGTGGCTGAAGAAACTGAGCATGCACCCGCTCAAATCACTTTGATGCACACCTAACACTAACAAAATATTGTAAATCAGCTACATGCTCGGTTGTTCAGTCATGTCTGACTCTTTGTGACCTCTTGGACTGTAGTCCACCAGGCTCCTCTGTCCATAGAATTTTCCAGGCAAGAATACTGGGTGGATTGCCTACTCCAGGGGATCTTCCTTACCCAGAGATTGAACCTCTGCCTCTTGCATGTGCGGCAGGAAGATTCTTTACCACTAAGACACCTGGGAAGCCCAAATCCGCTATGTGAAGTGAAAGTCACTCAGTTGTGTCCCACTGTTTGTGACTCCATGGACTATATAGTCCATGGAATCCTCTAGGCCAGAGTACTGGATTGGGTGGCCTTTCCCTTCTCCAGGGGATGTCTCCAATCCAGGGATGGAACCCAGGTCTCCCGCATTGCAGGAGGATTCTTTACCAGCTGAGCCACCAGGGAAGCCCAAGAATACTAGAGTGGGTAGCCTGTCCCTTCTCCAGGGGATCTTCCTGACCCAGGAATTGAACTGAGGTCTCCTGCATTGCAGGTGGATTCTTTAACAGCTGAGCTATGAAGGAACTTCAATAAACACAAAATTTTAAGGATATATGCATGTGCACTTACAATAAGGATCAGTGTTATAGCTCTTATTTTTCTTTTATTTTGCTTGTTTTCTAATTAATTTTTTTGGAGTAAAGTTGTTTTAAAATATTGTGGTAGTTTCTACTGTACAACAAAGTGAATCAGCTATACACATACTTATACCCCCTCTTTGTTTTATTTCCCTTTCATTTATGACATGGAGGCTCTTAAAAGATCATTCATATGAAGCGAGTGTAATGAGTCATCATTTTTCTTTAGCACAAATGGCTTAAAAATTCTTCACCTGGCCTTTGGGTTCTGCTTCTCAGTGTACTCAAGTACCAGAGAATAAGGTATCTACCTACACAAAAGTGAAAGGTCTGCAGACTCCAGAGTCTAAGACAATTTACCAGGAATATGGGAGTCCAGTTGGAAAGATCAGTTGGTGCTAGCTGGTGGAGATCTTTGTGCCAGAACTTGGGCTCAACTGAGCAGGCAGTACATTGAAGGTTTTGGGATAATGGAGTGCCATTCCCCAAGCCATGCTTCAGGAAGATCCATCAGATGGCCAGTTTGGGAATAGAGGAATCCACTGGAACTTTGTTGACGGACTCCACCCTAAGGGAGAGAAGAAAGAGTCGACCATAAAAGCTTGAAACCATGCCTCACAGAGGCAACAAGGGGCCAAGGGCCACAGAAAGATTAGACATAACTCAAAGCTGGACTCATTTTGAACATTGAGTTATTTTTCAAAATTGTTTGTGGTTCAAACAACACCAGACCAGGTACCAAACATAGTCACCAATGTTGCATGAGTTTGTGGTTGATTTTTAAATATCAGTTTTTAATACTCACTCTTGTCCTTTGTGCCCATCTTCAGGTGATTAAATTCTATCTGGCTTCCTTTGGACTCAGATAGCAATGCCTTATCAGTGCCATTCTGCCTTTGCTGGAGTTACTGGCTGTTTCACAGACTGTGTCTTCCTTTTGTGCCTGAAAGGCATTCATAACAGGCTCCATCTTCCCCCACCCCTGCCTCTTAGTCTTCCATCCCCCAATCCATGCCCACATCTACTTCTCTACTTTCTTAGCTTAAGAGCTGTCCTTTTGTGCCCTGTTTGGCTTTCTCAATACTCCTTGATTTATTTTCACTCCCCCTTATTCACATTGACCCTTTTTCTGTTTTCCTGGCATAGTTGTTGCTTGATGGCATTCATCACCTCTGAGTGTAGAATCATTTATCCACCATGCATCCTTTCTTTCCTGTTGCAGTTCACTCAATGTTACCCTTATTTTCTCCTGATTCTGCTCTACTGCAGTCTGACTTTCCATTATTATTCTTATCAGCAGTCTGTTATTTATAGAGTGCAGAAATAAGATAAGCTCTTTCTAATATAGATGGGACACAGGCAATGTGGCCGGGAATAAGAAATGTAAAAAGGAAGACAGAGCTACAAAACAACAGAGCTAGAGGGGTGTTGCTGATGGCTGGATGAAAAATGAATTGCAGAAGGCATTAGGGGTAGAAAAGTGAAATTTCAGCAGACACAGTTATCTTCCAGGGGAGAGGGTGAGAAAATGATCACTGCTGGTCCTCTGCTCTGTGCTAAGCACTGTGTGAAATCCTGTGGGTGAATCATTTCATGGCATCTTTGCCCGAAACTATGAGGCAATATTAGGGCTTCCCTGGTGGCTCAGACAGTAAAGTGTCTGCCTACAATGTGGGAGACCTGGGTTCGATCCCTGGGCTGGGAAGATCCCTTGGAGAAGGAAATGGCAACCTACTCCAGTACTCTTGCCTGGAAAACCCCATGGATCAAGGAGCCTGGCAGGCTACAGTCTATGTGGTCGCAAAGAGTCGGACATGACTGAGCGACTTCACTTTCACTTTCATGAGGCAGTATTAGGCCTGCCTTATGGATGAAGAAACTGAAGCTTAGAGAAGTTGAGTTACTGTATGAAGCAGAGCCTACACACAAATGCAAAGATTATAAAAATTTAAAACAGTCATAGGCAGGTATTTAGCTATATCTCATAAAGGGTAAAAGCTTACATCCATTAATTCAGTATTCCTATGTCTGAGAGTCTATCATAAGGAAATATTTTGAGATTCAGAAAAATATTTAGGTACAAACTGCTCATGGGATTGCTATTTGTAATAGTGAAAATTCTATCACAGTCATATATCTATAAAATACTAAAGTAAGTAATGGCATATGCAATCAAAGAAATATGATGAAAATATTTTGAAGCAGGAAAAATTGGAAAGTCACTATATAAAAGTATAAAATAGATGCATATACATATATATGCAATGGAAAAAAGATTAAATATAAATAAAATATTAATGTTTTATCATATATTTTCTTCTATAAGTTATAATAAATAATTTTCCCATACTTCAAAACATACTCATCTTTGGGCTTCCCAAGCGGCACTAGTGGTAAAGAACCAACCTGCCAATTCAGGAGACTAAGAGATTTGGGTTTAATCCCTGGGTGGGGAAGGTCCTCTGGAGGAGGGCATGGCAACCCACTCTAGTATTCATGCCTGGAGAATACCATGGACAGAGGAGCCTAGTGGGTTACAACCATAGGGTCAAAAAAGAGTCAGAGACGACTGAAGCAACTTAGCATGCACTCATATTCATCTTAGAAACTTGAAAAGGCCATGAAAGTAAAAAGAGTGTGTAGAAAATGCCAGCTCTGAGCTTCCTACTATTTAACTTTCTTTAATTTTCATAACATGAGACAGACAAATATTTTTGTGTATAGTTTTATGATTTTATAATTCTCAGTTTGAACATTTTGAAAAACATATTCAAAAGAGGAAGAAAAAAAATTTCTTGTAATTTTACTATCCAGAGATGACCACCATTAAACTTTTAGAATATTCTTCATACATTTCATTGCATTATTTCCCACATACAATCCAGTGAAGAGAAGAGAATTTTAAGGCACAGTAATATTTTATTTTATTTTTAATTTATTTAACTTTACAATATTGTATTGGTTTTGCCATATATCAAAATGAATCCACCACAGGTATACATGTGTTCCCCATCCTGAACCCTCCTCCCTCATTACACCCCATACCATCCCTCTGGATTGTCCTAGTGCACCAGCCCCAAGCATCCAGTATCGTGCATCTAACCTGGACTGGCGACTCATTTCATATGAGGTACCATTTCATGCCAGTCAGAATGGCTGTTATCCAAAAGTCTACAAGCAATAAATGCTGGAGAGGGTGTGGAGAAAAGGGAACCCTCTTACACTGTTGGCGGGAATGCAAACTAGTACAGCCACTATGGAGAACAGTGTGGAGATTCCTTAAAAAACTGGAAATAGAACTGCCTTATGATCCAGCAATCCCACTGCTGGGCATGCACACTGAGGAAACCAGAATTGAAAGAGACACGTGTATCCCAATGTTCATCGCAGCACTGTTTATAATAGCCAGGACATGGAAGCAACCTAGATGTCCATCAGCAGATGAATGGATAAGAAAGCTGTGGTACATATACACAATGGAGTATTACTCAGCCATTAAAAAGAATACATTTGAGTCAGTTCTAATGAGGTGGATGAAACTGGAGCCTATTATACAGAGTGAAGTAAGCCAGAAAGAAAAACACCAATACAGTATACTAACGCATATATATGGAATTTAGAAAGATGGTAACAATAACCCTGTATACGAGACAGCAAAAGAGACACTGATGTACAGAACAGTCTTTTGGACTCTGTCGGAGAGGGAGAGGGTGGGATGATTTGGGAGAATGGCATTGAAATATGCACAGTAATATTTTAAATAAAATTTAAATTCTAGTTTGAGAAACATATTTAGTAAATATTATGTAGTGATTGTTTTATTTATATTTCTTATTTCACTTACTGATATGTCCTAGATTAATATTTTATTGAACTAGATTTTAAATGGGGCTTTCCTGGTGGCTCAGACAGTATGTGGGAGACACAAGTTTGATCCCTGGGTTGGGAAGATCTCCTGGAGAAAGGAATGGCTACCACTCCAGTACTCTTGCCTGGAAAATCCCATGGGCACATGAGCCAGACAGGCTAGAGTTGGACACGACTAAGCAACAAACACTTTTAACACTTCCATACTATTAAAATAATTAACTTGGCATTTCTTTTCTTTAACTGCTATGCAAAACTTTGAAAAAAATGAGTCTCTTATAAGAGTTAGGGATTATATTTTGTTTCTAGTGACAGAGATCTGAAATTACAGTGGCTTAAGTACTCTTGCCTGGAAAATCCCATGGATGGAGGAGCCTGGTGGGCTACAGTCCATGGGGTTGCCAAGAGTCAGACACGACTGAGTGACTTTACTTTCACTTTTCACTTTCCTGCATTGGAGAAGGAAATGGCAACCCACTCCAGTGTTCTTGCTTTGAGAATCCCAGAGATGGGGGAGCCTGGTGGGCTGCCATCTATGGGGTCGCACAGAGTTGGACACGACTGAAGCGACTTAGCAGCAGCAAGACAAATAAGGGCTATTTTTCTTTTACAAAACACCAATATCAGAAGTTGTCTGTTCATAGGAGACACAGTAGTATCAGACACCTGAGTGCCTTCTGTCTTTCTGCTCTCTTTCTTAGCACTTGGATTTTCAACCTTAAGCTTTTTTCATAGGTAACTGGTGCTCTGGATTTCTATCAGTGCTTCAAGAAGGAAGAAGGGAAATGAGGGAAGGACAAAACGATATTTGCCAGCTGAGTCAACGTCTTTAAAGAACTTTCGACCTCTACTTATGTCACTGTCCATCTCTATGTGCAAGGGGGTATGAGAGTCCTCATTTAACTGATCACATTGACAAAGCTCAGAGGCTGTTTAATAAGATGCGACATAGATACTGTGTAGGCAATTATCAGGTTTACCACAGCTCTTAACCTTTTCTTCAGTACCATATCCCTTCCCACTGTGAATGTATATTTAAATGTATGAAATAGCATTCTAAGTAATATTTTTAAATTCTTGGTATTAAAAAAATGGAAAGCTCTAAGGGAGCTCTCAGCATTCTTGGGTCTAGATTTTGGTTTCCCAGAAACTGCTTCACTGGTTGAGGATGGAGGGGTTGGAGGCAAAATAGACTAATTCTTTGATTATTAACTAATTAATAAATTAATCAATTCGACAAACATATTCATCACTCACTGTACTTGGGCATGATATAATTTTGGAGGATAATTACTATGTTGGTATAATGTTTTACAGTTTATAAAGGGCTCTCCTTTACGTTTTCCCATTTAATCCTAATGCTACAGCCACAGGTAGGAAACAGGCATTGCATCCATATGCTATAAATGATTTTGAGGAACAAAGAGTTGAGTAAGATGTGAAACTGTAAAATCACTGTGGTAAAACCCAGAACTTAAACTGGGCATTCCCATCTCTTGTGAATTCTAACTTTCCTGAATTAAGAAATTAGGATCTGGTGCTAATTAGAGAATCAAGAATCTCTCTCTCTTAAATCCGGAATGTAAGTAGGTCAGGAACCACACAAGAAAGGTCTTTTGAATCACTAGGGCACCACTTCCCTACACATTTTCAGTCATGTCCATTGCTACCCCATGGACTGCAGCCCGCAGGCTTCCCTGTCCTTCACCAGCTCCTGGAGTTTGCTCAAACTCATGTCCATTGAGTCGATGATGCCAGCCAACCATCTCATCCTCTGCTATTAACTTCTCCTAGCAGTAAAATCTACTGTTTATTGAGCATGTACAGTGTAATAGTTGTGTTCCATAAGGTTATTATCATCTTCAATACTTTTGACACCATTTTACCCCATATTTTACAGGTGAAGTTTAAGTAAAATATCAGAGAATTCAAATATGAAAATAGAAAAAAAATAGAATTTGAAGCTAAGTCTGTTCAAAATGAAAGCCTACTCATGCCAACTGTTTTGGAAAGAAAATAATTTTGATTGTGTTAATAAACTTTCCTGAATATTTTTCTGGGGAATTCATGGGGAATTTTATTAAAATACGACTTTTTATTGTAATTTAACAAATACCTTGAAACCACTGGGAAATACTTTGTCAGCTCTTTAGGAACTGATGAGGTTCTATTTTTTGAAGTAAATATAATAGCATTCTAAATCTGTACTTTTTAATTTTGTGATTGGCAATGTCTTCAGCATCTAGTATTCAGAAATTGAAAGTTCTCAGCAGCTTATAGTTACTACGATATGTTTTGTAACTCTATGGAAAAGTGGATCTTTTGATGATAGCTTCTACATGCTGTCAATCTTATTGAGATTATGTGCTTGATTAATGAAGAAAAAATAACCCCTCCACATTTCATTCCTGTTGTAACTTCTTTTCTATGTTTGAGATCTACTCACAGACTTCCCTGGTGGCTCAGATGGTAAAGTGTCTGCCTGCAATGTGAGAGACCCAGGTTCCATCCCTGGGTTGGGAAGATCCCCTGGAGAAGGAAATGGCAACCCTCTCCAGTATTCTTGCCTGGAAAATCCCATGGACACAGTCCGCAGGGTTGAAAAGAGTCGGAAAGGCTGAGTGACTTCACTTTCACTTTCACAGTGTTCAGGCGGGTGTCTCCCTTACTGCCCTGGTGGCATTCTTGGAGTTGCTCACACCATCTGCCTCGAGCCCCCTCAGCACCACCTACCTCATAATGCCTGGCAAGGTGCACAGTACCTGGTCAGCAGATGTTCAATACTGATGTGAATTGAAGCAATGTAATATTAGAGAGGACACCGAAATACATAAACAAGACGAGAATCCGTCAACAAGTAAGGGGCTCAGAAGTCCATCTCTGGTCTACTTGCTAGGAACACTACTCATTTTACTTTTTAGCTTTATAATATCCTATTCTCATATTGTCTGTTCCCTTTTATTTCTTATCTTTTTCTCATTCTCTTTTCTTTACATTTCTCTCTTTTTCTTACCTCTCTTCATCTCATCCTCTGATAATGTAAAATCATCTACCTTTTATTGAACATTCATTTTATTAATACTGATTTTCCTTTAATTCCCATTATGCCTTTGAAATAAGAAAATTTTCCATCTTTGATGATAAGGAAAACTTGCTTAAATTTTAAATAGTTTCCCCAGGTTCACACAGCTCTTAAGTGGCAGAGTCATCCAAACTCTGAATCACAATCATATTTCTAGAGATATGAAAGAACATAAAAGTGATTTCCTTCTCTACGAGGTTGGCTGAGTGGTGATCTCTGTCAGTATGGGCTCTCGGATCTTCGATATACCTTCAGGCTATTCTTCTTTTTATTTTCCTGTTTAGTTGAATAACACTGCTTGGCCATAAAGCAATGAAAATTTCCCTCTGGCTCATTAGGTATGAAAAGGTTTAAGATGAGATCATGGATGTTTTCATTCCCCCTTGGCAAAAATACATCAATACAAACATGCTCTCATAGAAATACCAAGGACTTGTTGTATAATAATCACAAGAAATACAATTCTGTCCTTAATTCCTCATCATTCTCTTCATATCAGATATTTATTGAATAGAATTCTACATCCAGTTGCAGAAATCGTAATAGCTAAGTTCATTCCCAATATTCTGGGATGGAGGTATGGCTCTGTTACTAATTAAATACTTATGATGTGCCATACAATTCTGTCTTTTCCACTCAGTGCCACTAACACTATCTGGAAGAAGATTGAATCTTGCCAAGTAATACATAAATGCGTACATAAAAATGCTGGTCCCAATACCCTCAACTATCTCGATAATTGTATAAGCCTCTAAATCTCTGTATTAAGTAATATTTTATATGCAACTCAGAATGATTTGTAATTTCTTGATCAGACTGTGGCTGATTGAATACATGGTGCCAGAAATAGGCAATTGCCTAAGAAAATGCATCTTAATGCATCTATGGCTTAGTGAGTAGAAAGGAAACAGATGCTATGGGCTGGAAATATGATGAGCATGTTCCATTGAGAAGATTGTAGCCCAAGGGAAGAACTGGTAAAACATAATGTCAGTAATGTATGATAGCAGTTATTGATATGCCAAAGTATATAAAAGAAAATTAATTCTGGAAAAAATCAATTGGGTCACAAGCACACACAACAGAAGAATAACAATTTGACACCTTGACTTGGAAGGAAAGTCAACTTCTTCTAAACTTAAAGTGTAAGGGAATAAAGTTGAGAAGGCCTTTGAGTAACAAAGGCCCTTTAGAATTCATAGAATCCAGCATTGCAATATCTATATATATATAGATATACATCTACATACATATATACACACATAGCAGATTAGGGCCTCCTTCAACAGTTCAGTGGTAAAGAATCCATCTGCCAATGCAGGGGATACAGGTTTGATCTCCAGGTCAGGAAGATCCCCTGGAGAAGGAAATGGCAACCCACTCCAGTATTCTTGCCTGGGAAATCCCATGGACAGAGGAGCCTAGAGGACTGCAGTCCATGGAATCACAAAATAATTGGACACAACTGAACAACTGAAAGGCAACACTACCAGATTAAGGGTATAGTCTTCTTATCCACTCCAGTATTCCTGCCTGGAGAATGCCATGGACAGGGGAGCCTGGCAGGCTACAGTCCATAGGGTTGCAAAGAGTTGGACACAACTGAAGCAATTTAGCATGCAAGCATGCTAAATACTTCTTACTCAGTCCCAGTAGTTTAAAGTTAATATTAGCCAAAGAGAGAGAAGAAGTATAAGGCACAAGGTGTTATTGATGAAGAATAGGAAAAGTAAAGACTAGTAGGGAAAGAGTTTAGATGTGGTTTCTGGTACATGGTACCACCTGGAAGCCATCAGATCAGCATCTTACTAAGACACTGAACAAAAAGTATTTCTTAAAAAACAAATAGCCTTCAAGTAGTTTAGCGCAACAGAAAAGATTGGACATCCTCTTATACACAAAAGAGATTCCAAGATAATCCATACCCACTTCAAATATGTCCAAAATGTACTGGAATAGGAAGAATCCAGCAGTCGGGATATAGAGTTTGATGATGGCCTAAGGAAGTCTCAGCTCCACTTAGAGATGAGAAGCAGTACTTAATCAAGTAATGTTGCCACTCTCAGGAGAGACAATTTTCATAATGTCCACCCAGTAGGATCCTATAACTGCTGTTGATCAGTACTTGTTATAGACCTTCTAGTTTTCCAATTATTGAAGCAAATATTTTATTGCAGTCTTTTAGGCCTATTCAGACTTACCTTCTTGTGGTTTGTGTGGGAGCAGACAACTTACATTTTTGTTGGATGCAGAGTAGCTGCATTCTGTACAGATGACAAAGACTGTACCTAACCCAGAAATTATGTACTTTAAGCAAGATAGAGTGACTGAATGGAGTGTTTGGTTTTCTTCGGTGGGATCAAGCTGAATGTATTCTGTAGTTGAGGACTTATGTTTAGTGGCCCTCATGGTTTTCCCCTTCTGGTATTCACATTCTTTAATAATCTCCTTCCCTGGAGTGTGGGCAAGATTGATAACTTGCTTCTTATAAATAGAACAACAGCAATTCTCAATCACCAATAACAGAGGTAATGAACTTCCAGTACCATGCTGCTAAGTCGCTTCAGTCGTGTCTGACTCTGTGCGACCCCATGGACAGCAGCCCACCAGGCTCCCCCATCCCTGGGATTCTCCAGGCAAGAACACTGGAGTGGGTTGCCAGTACCATAATCACATTATATTATATGGCAAGAGTGATGAGATGTTCCTCCTGTTGTTTATGCTATTTACATGACTATTATGTTACAGACACATTCTAGAATCTCTCTCAGTCTACTGCTGGCTTTAAAGAAGGAGGCTGCTATGAAGGATTGGGTTAATTTGCAGCATGTGGGATCTAGCTCCCCAACCAGGGATCAAACCCTGGCCCCCTGTCTTGGAAAATCAGAGTCTTGGCCACTGGATTACCAGAGAAGTCCTGTGAATCCTATTTCCACAGCAAATGAATTTCACCCATGCCCTGCAAGAGCAAGGAAGTAGACCCTTCTCAAGATGAGCTTCCAGATGAGAACTGATCCCTGATCCTCCTCGGTCTTGCAAGAATCTGAACAAGGAACCCAACTAGGCCATGCTTGTGCTCCTGAACCTACAGAAAATTTGATATAGTGGTTTTATGGCTCTAGGTCTGTGGTAATTCATTAGGAAGTAACAGAAACCTCATACAGGCTGTGCTTGGATATTCAGTGACCAGAAGGATAGATGGTGAAAGAGAGGGCTTTTCAGACCACCAAATAATTCACTGGCTTTTCTCATGGTTTAGAATTATTATTGGGAAGGGGTTCCAGTCAAGACCACATCCTCCATCACCTTTAGTCAAAGTAAGACCACGTGACCAGTTTTGGCTAATGGAATATTCCCAGAAATAATGTGTGCCACCTCTGGGTTGAGGTTTTAACATGCCCTTCATACCTTACACTTGGTCACTTCCTGTTGGATCATATGTACTAAAGACGGGGAACTCAAAGAAGGAAAGAGTCTGGATTCCCTTGCCACTGTGCTCCAGAAAACTACTGAGACAGAAGCACTGTCTACCCACAAGTTATTGACTAATCCATGTGGACTCTAAAGTAAGAGAAAAATAAACTTGTCTTAAGTTAACTCAATGACACTTAGGATTTTTCATTAAAGAAGTGAGCCTCTTCTGACCCAGTAGGAACAAAAATATTTTTATTATTATTATTTTGGTAGAGACAATTTCTGGAATTAAAGTTATGGTGTATAAATAACAGATCTTATTGTTACAAGTGTATTCCATCTCCAAAGTTAAGCAAAAATGAAAACTTGCATCTAAGTTCATGAGTACATCAATAGAACAAAGGAATAAATTGAGAGGTCATGCTATGGCCATTATCTGGACCTATATATGCAGTTTTCAGAGTGAAAGCAATATGTTTGTGCTCAGTTGCTTAGTCATGTCTGACTCTTTATGGCCTCAGGGATTGTAGCTCACCAGGCTCCTCTGTCCATGGGATTTCCCAGGCAAGAATACTGGAGTGGGTTGCCATTTTCTATTCCAGGATATCTGGAACCCAAGATTGAACCCATGTCTCTTGTGTCTTCTGCATTGATAGGCAGATTCTTTACCCCTAGCACCACCTGGGAAGCCCATATATAGATCTATATAAACTAATCATATCATGCAATTGAAAATATGTGAATATCATGGCCTTTGGAAACTAACAGACTTGAACTAAAGCCCAGTTCTGAAAAATAGGTGTCTGACCTCCACAAAGCTATTTGACCTGTTTCTCATTTTTGCCATCTTATAAATGCGCATGATATTTTAACGTAGAACTATTGTGAGAATATAATGGCATGGAAAATACCAAGAAAAACACGTAGCTCTTGTCACTTAGAAGGTGACTAGTAACTGGTGGATCTCTTCCTCTCCCCCTTTATGTATCATAAAGTGTCAAACAGACAGTGAGAGGGCCATGTCAATTAGATATGACTTCTTGAGGATATTACTGATGGAGTTATACATCAGAATTTTATGCCTTTGAGATTTGCAATTATGTGCTGAAGCTGCCTGGAGAATCCCATGGTCAGAGGAACCTGGTGGGCTATAGTCCATGGGGTCACAAAGAGGCAGACATGACTGAATCGACTTAACAGCAGCAGCAGTTCCTTCTATAGTTTTTAAGACAGTGACTTCAGAGCTTTCTGACACAACAAAGATTGTACTTACTTTGAAATCCCTGCAGCGTTTTGAGATGGTAACAATAACCCTGTGTACGAGACAGCAAAAGAGACACAGATGTATAGAACAGTCTTATGGACTCTGTGAGAGAGGGAGAGGGTGGGAAGATTTGGGAGGAGGGCATTGAAACATTTAAAATATCATGTATGAAACGAGTTGCCAGTCCAGGTTCGATGCACGATACTGGATGCTTGGGGCTGGTGCACTGGGACGACCCAGAGGGATGGAATGGGGAGGGAGGAGGGAGGGGGGTTCGGGATGGGGAACACATGTATACCTGTGGCGGATTCATTTTGATATTTGGCAAAACTAATACAGTTATGTAAAGTTTAAAAATAAAATAAAATGAAAAAAAATGAAAAAAAAAAAAAAAAGACAGTGACTTCAGAGCTTTCTGACACAACAAAGATTGTATTTACTTTGAAATCCCTGCAGCGTTTTGATTATAAAAGAAAAACTGACAAAATTGTGCGTTTGGAATAATTACATCTTGACAAAATTCTCCTAAGCCCTTTGTGTCCATGTGTTTCTAACTAGAAAGTGAACATTCTGAGAGCCTTAAGTAACAGCCATATCTGTTCGTGTTGTGTGAGTGTGTGTGTGTGTATCTGCAAATAATTCAGGTGCTGAACTGAAACTGACATAGGTTTGTAGCATCAGCTTTGGAATATAATGAATAATGTTTGGCCTCTCATTTCTTTCCATATACAGACTGTGCTCCCCAGCCTATATTTCTTTCATTTTGCTTTGGGTTCTTTTAACTTCACCATGTTGCTCCTCTCATCTCACTGTATCTTCTGCATTTTTCATAGACTATATCTTGTTTCTTTTTTTCTCCAAGCCAGCCCTTAGGATTTCTTCCTTTATTCACAGCTTTCAGTCCTACTTGTTTCTTCAATGGGATTCAAAACTGGCCTAGGCATGTGTGGTTTGGAATCTGGGTGTTCATGTCCATGGCAGAAAATTCTAACCACATAGGGGATATTGGTATGGTTAATCATAAACCAAAGTGAAAGCTGTAGAAGAAAGTTGAACTGAAATACAATGGAAAGGGTTTATACCCACCAATTCTGAAGGGGTCAAGGTATGTGTTTGAAGTAAGAAAGACATAGAAAATATTTTATAAAGCTAGAAGAATAAATGTTTCTTATTGGTCAAACTGCCCTAGGCTGTCCTACAGAGATTGTCTTCTCTTTGTATTTATAAGATTCACTGTTTCTATTCATAGATTAATTAGGATGTTAGTCAACATTGCCTGAAGAATTATGCCCTGGTAGCTGAAGAACTATGTTCTAGGTCTGGCTTCACAATTTATTAGCTGTATTATATCGCTCACATGGCTGAATTGCTTCCAATAGTTTAATAAAAGTATAGGAGCTCAAGTAATTCCTATCTCATGGAAAGATGGGGATTTCAGTGAGACAAAGCATTAGAACTGTTTGAAAATTCAAAACTGCTGAAGAAACACTAAAGAGTATTGTCTGTGATATAAAATTGAGTACCAATAAAATGTTACTTACTACCTCCACTCTAGATATGAAATGCTAGTTTTTCAACATATACTATTTTTTTAGGGAAGGATTCCATTTAGCATTTTATTAAGTGATTTTTTAATGTATAGGTTTAGGGGTACGTTATTCAACACGTATGATGTCAGTAAGTTTGATGTCAGTAAGTGATTATTTTTCCCTCTGCACAAATTTACTAAACTTCTGTTTCTTTCACATTTCTGATAAGAAGCAGAAACTGCTATAAATAATCATTTCTCAGAACAATACTAAAGTTGACGAGGTAAATTATATGATTTATCATTGCAAGAAATATCTGAATTCAATGTCTGATGTTGACACTCACAAAATGTTTGACTAAGTTGCCTACCTTCTCTGAATCTCAGTTTCTTCATCTGTAGAATGGAGATAAGAGAAGTTTGCTTAGAGGAGTTTCAAAAGACCCAATGACTTAAGGTACATTATGTAACACAGTGCTCCTCTCAGCACAAAGTAGATCATCAATAAATGCTTCTTCCTTTTCTCTCTGTTTCCAGGATTGATGCATTCTTAAAGGAAATATACAAGATGGCCCACTGCCTTGGTTTTGATAGGCTTTCTCTTTCTGTGACCAACTCTTGTTTTAAGAATTAGAGGTGCATAGACAGTATTTCACAGAGAGTATCTGGAAAGGAAGGTTTCCTTTTTTTAAGTTAATATAGTTTACAAGAACAATAGCTCTGGTTGTCCCTCCTTGTAATCCTCATGCCATCAGCCTACCTACAGATGAAAAGGCTTTCTCTATTTCATAGCCAAAGGAAGACTGTTTGATGTCATTTTGAAAGTTTTTAGAGAAGATGGAAGGGAATGTAGAAATAAAATAACAGAGGCTGACTCTTAGGAACTACAGAGTACAACAATACCGTATTTCTGTTCACGGGAAACTTCACCACTCAAATGCATTCACTTTTCATAAAAGCACCTCCTCAATTTCAGCCCAAACATTGAAAACTGAGCCTATTAAATCAGGACAAAAACACTTTTGAAAACATCTTTGGAAAAATACAATTTTGGCACAAAGAGATGAGAATCAAGAGGGATGAAAAAATCAAAATGGAATTCAGAATGAGAGAGACAGCTCTCAGGTGGTTAGTTATTTGTGAAACTTGCAGAGTGGCAATCAAAGGGGAAAGCTACACCCATCAGGACACATTGTTCTGTGGTGCCCTTGATTCACTCTTTCAAACATATAAGACGTTGAGCAATTATAGGAGCCAAGGATCCTATTTTATAGAAAAGGGAGGGCGTAGATTGGACTGTAGTTAAGGTATTTATCAAAAGGCTTTCTCCACTCCTCTCTGCACTCTCAAACCCTCCCTCTTCTTTATATCCTCTTTAAATGTCCTACTGTATCTATAAAAGTATTCCCAGACCAATATGCTTGTCCAGGCTTTCTTGCTGTTTCAAACTCTGGGAGGAGGAACTATTTCCACTGTTAAAGGCAGTTTCATACAATAAGGAGAACATTTATCCTGGAAGCCAGAGAGCCTAGACTGAATCCTGGCCCTGGCACTTGCTACTTATAAAATCTCGGGCAAGGTTATTAAAATTCTTTGTGCACAAATTTATCATTTACACAATGGGGTTATTGTTAGTGTAATATTGTCTAAGTTATAAGGATTTATAACTTCCTGGTGCTTCATGACTTCCTGGTGGCTCATAAGATTCATGACTTCCCTGGTGGCTCAGACAGTAAAGTGTTTGCCTACAATGTGGGAAAACTGGGTTCGATATCTGGGTCAGAAAGATCCCCTGGAGAAGGAAATGGCAACCCATTCCAGTTCTCTTGCCTGGAAAATCCCACGAATGGAGGGGCCTGGTGGGCCACATTCCATGAGGTCACAAAGAGCCGGACGCGACTAAGTGACTTCACTTTCACTTTTATAAGGATTAGATGAATTAGGGTTGCAAAGCACTTCAAATGGCATCAGGAGTGTGGTTATACTCCACACTAATTAGTTGTTATTGGTTAACATGACCACTCCTCTATCTTTAGTTTGAAACCTAGAGCTGAGGAATCTTTCTAATATGCATACATGTTGCTGCAACTCTTTCAGTGACTCTACTCAGCTTCAGAAAGCAAGTGAAAATGTCAGTTCTGTCTGATTCTTTACCACCCCATGGATGGCAGTCCTCCAGGCTCCTCTGTCCACAGAATTCTCCAGGCAAGAATACTGGAGTGGGTAGCCATTCCTTCATGACCTCAAAGGAAGCCTAAACTTTTTAACATGATGTAGTATGATGAATGATCTTCCCTGGTGGCTCAGGGCAAAGAATCTGCCTGCAATGCAGAAGACCCAGGTTCGATCCCTGGGTCAGGAAGATCCCCTGGAGGAGGGCATGGCAGCCCACTCTAGAACTCTTGTCTAGAGAATCCCAAGGACAGGGGAGCCTGGCAGTCTGCAGTCCATAGGGTCACACAGAGGCAGACATGACTGAAGTGACTAAGCAGCAGCAGTAGCTGTATGAAGAATAATGCACACACTCCCACCAACCAAAGATACCTCATAACAATGAACCTCAGAATGGTATCTCACATGGCAACACAGACTTCTCAGATATGATCAGATTGTGACATTCAGTCCCATCACCTTGTGGCAAATAGATGAGGAAAAAGTGGAAGCAGTGACAGATTTTATTGTCTTGGGCTCCAAAATCACTGCAAACGGTGACTGCAGCCATGAAATTAAAAGACACATGCTCCTTGGAAGGAAAGCTATGACAAACCTAGACAGTGTATTAAAAAGCAGAGACATTACTTTGCCAACAAATGTCCATATAGTTAAAGTTGTTTTTTCCAGTAGTCATGTACAGATGTGAGAATCAGACCATAAAGAGGGCTGAGTGCCGAAAAATTGATGCTTTTGAACTGTAGTGCTGGAGAAGACTCTTGAGAGTCTCTTGGACTGCAAGGAGATCCAACCAGTCAATCCTAAAGGAAATCAACCCTGAATATTCATTGGAAGGACTGATGCTGAAACTGAAACTCCAATACTTTGGCCACCTGACATGAAGAGCCAGATCATTGGAAAAGACCGTGATGTTGGGAAAGACTGAAGGCAAAAGAAGATGAGGGTGGCAGAGGATAAGATGGTTGGATAGCAATACCAACTCAATAAGCATGAGTTTGAAGAAACTTCAGGAAATATTGAAGGACAGGGAAGCCTAATGTGCTTCAGTCCATGGTGTCACAAAAAGTCAGGCAACAACAGCAACAACAAAGATGGAAGATAAGGGGAGGAAGCTCTGAGATTTTCAAGGGGAAGAACACAATAAGCATAGAAAAGAGCTAGAACTAAGGGCCCAAAGGAAGACTGATCAGGTAGGTCCAAGGAACAATGATGAGGCCAATTTGGCTGGAGTAGTTTCAGCCAAGAGGCTGGGAGTGGTCAAAGAAGAGGAGGTCAGCAGGCTAGGAGAAAGGACCAGGTTTTGTAGGGCCTTGTGGCTGTTGTTAGAATTTCGGTTCAGGATGAGTTGAGCAGAAGATGGATTCAGTCTGAGCTGTATTTTAACAGGATCAGTCTGGATGCTATGCTCTGTGCTGATGGTCTGAGGATGAGATAAAAGCCATCAAGAGAAGTTAGGACATGGAATAGTAACTTCAAATAGTACTATGAATGTTCACACTTCTATTTGAGATTTTAAATAAGATATTTGTTTTGGAAATCAAAATCTGATTTCTCGACTGAATAATTGAACTGAAGTAAAGCTTTTTTCCCCCTCTCTTGAAATAATACAGGTGGTAGATATTTTTCTTCAAAGCTCTTTGTGCATCATCTGAAATGCAGCCAATGATTAAAGCTGGATTAAAATACTGGCTGCCTTTTCCTCTGTTAACATTTGCTTTGTTCTAAACATGACTACTGGACAGAAAAAGGATTGGGATGATTGGGAAAAGAAATGCATAGCATTTGCAAGGGACTTGAGTAATAAATTACTGAGCAGTCCCAAAATGCCAGTATCACATTTCTTGCTTTGACTGAGGCAGCACCCAGGGTTAATCCTGTCACCTCTGGTATCTTGGAGGCAGAGTTTCACATTCAGAAATGTCCAAGGCATCTCTGCCTCTTGGGAGTGCCCTTCACTTGTGAAGGGCAGAAAGAAAAAGCCTTGCCACTGCCACACTCTTCATGACTGAAGGCAAGCCAAAGAACGAAGATGCTTCTTACTACATTGGTTTCATTTAGGCATTTCTTCATCAGCCATTTGAATGTCTGGTATTCCTTAGACACTGTGGTAGGCACAGTGGTGTTGTGAGATTGAGTCCTGATGTTACCGAGTCCCAGCTCCATCTGCTTGTGGCTTGATAGGCCAATCAATCTGAGAGAAGAGGTATTAAGGCTAGGAATATCACTTTATTAGGAAAGCCAGCTGGAAAGGAAGATGGCAGTATAGTGCCTCAAAATAACCTTCTTGTCAGGGCCTGGATGCCAGCTTCTCTTATGGATCTGAGGCGGGGGGCGGGGAGGAGTGGGGGGGTGGGGGGGCGGGGGGGTGAGGAAACAAAATAAAATGACCATATAAATCTTGCAAATAGCTCCTAGAATGGTAAGCTTCAGGCAGGGGGATGTGTTAGCTTCACTTCCTTACAACCCTTCACAGGTGGGCAGGGTCAGGCTATCTCCCTATGTATCTAGCTAAGCCCTAGTCCTGGGGTCAGGCAGAAGTGGGGCAGGCAGGACTCCCTGAGGCAAGGACATTATGTATGCCTACAATGACAAAAGCAGCAAACTAAGAATTAAAGTCACAGTAGCAGATTCAGTGTGGATTCAGAATTAACCCTTACAGTTACACTGATGCTCCAGCTTAACAGCTCTGTGCTCTGAAAAAAGTGATCCTTGTTGAGAGGGGTGGTGTGGGGAAGGGGGTAGAGGGGATGGGTCACTGTTAATGTTTATATGAGAGAATGTTATGTTAAGTCACTTCAGTCATGTCCTACTCTGTGTGACCCCATAGACAGCAGCCCACCAGGCTCCACTGTCCCTGGGATTCTCCAGGCAAAAATACTGGAGTAGGTTGCCATTTCCTTCTCCAATGCATGAAAGAGAAAAGTGAAAGTGAAGTCACTCAGTCATGTCCGACTCTTAGTGACCCCATGGACTGCAGCCCACAAGGCTCCTCTGTCAATGGATTTTCCAGGCAAGAGTACTGGAGTGGGGCGCCATTGAGAAAGATCAAAGGTATACATGACATTTTTCTACATAAGAATTGAGTAGTAAAAAGATAAACAGTGCAAACTCAAAGAGAGAATAAGAAAATAGCAGAGAGAAGAGAAGAAATGAAATGGAAGAGTTGGTAAACCTACCATGAAAGCAATCAATAAAACTCCAAGAAGAGATGATGCTCAGCAGCTTCCTTCTTTACCATCACAATTCTCTGTCTTTGCCTCTGTCCAGCTGGATCATGACAAACTGCAGACAATTCTTCAAGAGATGGGAATACCAGACCACTGGACCTGCTTCCTGGGAAATGTGTATGCAGATCGAGAAGCAACAGTTAGAACCGGACATGGAACAACAGACTGGTTCCAAATTGGGAAAGGAGTACAACAAGGCTATATATTGTTACCCTGTTTATTTAACTTATAAACAGAGTACATCATGAGAAACGCTGGGCTGGATGAAGCACAAGCTGGAATCAAGATTGCCGGGAGAAATATCAATAACCTCAGATATGCAGATGACACCACTGTTATGGAAGAAAGTAAAGAGGAACTAAAAAGCCTCTTGATGAAAATGAAAGAGGAGAGTGAAAAAGCTGACTTAAAACTCAACGTTCAGAAAACTAAGATCATGGCATCTGGTCCCACTATTTCATGGCAAATAGATGGGGAAACAATGGAAACAGTGACAGACTTTACTTTCTTGAACTCTAAAATCACTGCAAATGGTGACTGCAGCCATGAAATTAAAAGATGATTGTTCCTTGAAAGAAAAGCTATGGCCAACCTAGACAGCATATTAAAAAGCAGAGATATTACTTTGTCAAGAGAGTTCTGTCTAGTCAAAGCTATGGTTTTTCCAGTAGTCATGTATGGATGTGAGAGTTGGACTATACAGAAAGCTGAGCACTGAAGAATTGATGCTTTTGAACTGTGGTGTTGGAGCAGACTCTTGAGAGTCCCTTGGACTTCAAGGAGATCCAACCAATCCTAAAGGAAATCAGTCCTGAATATTCATTGGAAGGAATGATGCTGATGCTGAAACTGTAATATTTTGGCCACCTGATACAAAGAACTGACTCACTAGAAAAGACCCTGATGCTAGGAAAGATTGAAGGTGGGAGGAGAAGGGGACAGCAGAGGATGAGATGGTTGGGTGGCATCACTGACTCAATGGACATGAGTTTGAGTAAACTCCGGGAGTTGGTGATGGACAGGGAAGCCTGGTGTGCTGCAGTCCATGGGGTCGCAAAGTGTCAGACACAACTGAGCAACTGAACTGAACTGAACAACTGTATGGGCTTCCCAGATGGAGGTAGTGGTAAAGAACCTGTCTGCCAATGCAGGAGGCCCAAGAGACACGGGTTGGATCTCTGAGTAAGGACAATCCCCAGGAGAAGGGCATGGCAACCCACTACAGTATTCTTGCCTGGAGAATCCCATGGACAGAGGAGCCTGGTCGGCTATGGTCCATAGCGTTGCAAAGAGTCAGACATGATCGAAGCAACTTAGCATACACAACCCTATAGGGTAGGTATTTTTGATACACATTTGAATAAATTGCTGAGAGGAATACAAAACAAAAAAAAACCTGAGACAAAGAGCTCCAGCACAGGATAGCTATTAATATTTTTTTGAGAATATATTGAGACAAATAATCCTTCCATAAAAATGAGTTAAAGAAGACAGTAATTTAACAGTAGTTCAGTGCTTGTCATATGCAAGTAATCATATTAGGTACTAGGAACACACTAGTGAGTAAAAATTGACTTGGGTCTTGTCCTCAAGATGTTTACAGAAAACACAGGACAATTAGACTAAGTAATGTGTAATTTCAAATGGAGATGAACGATATAAAGGACAGATTCATGTTATTAAGAGGGTGCCTAAAAGGGATGTGACCAAATCTGGGCATCAGACAGGGTTCCTCAGAGGAGAATCCTCAGACTGAAATCTGAAGAACCAGTAGTGTTAATAAGACTTGGGAAGGAAAATGCATGATGGTCAGATGGAAAGCATGTACCCAGACTCTGGTGGAGGGAACACGGTATGCGGATGGTCAGTATGAAGGGTGTGGAATAAAAGAGGCTGAAGACACGGCAGAGCCAGACTGTGCTGGGCCTTGTAGAACAGCTGGAGGATTTGGGTCTTTATCCTAAGAACAGTGGCAAGCCTTTGAACACCTTCCATAGGAAAATAACATAATCAAGTGTCTGTTTTGGAAATAGCATTCTGATTACCTTGCATAAGAAGAGGTGAGAGAGACAGGAATGAAAGTAAGAAACTCACTGAGGAGGCTTTTTTGGTTTTGTTTGTTTGTTTGTTTTTCCTGTACTTCTGCTGAGAGACAACAGTAACATAAGAAAAATTATCATGGTGATCTTAGTGGGGATTGTTGAATAGGGTGAAACTG
Source organism: Bubalus kerabau (assembly GCF_029407905.1). Lineage (NCBI taxonomy): Eukaryota > Metazoa > Chordata > Mammalia > Artiodactyla > Bovidae > Bubalus > Bubalus kerabau. Next base: position 113,877,774 of record NC_073630.1, read on the forward strand.
GACTGCAGTGGGCTAAGGACTGAATGGAAGAGGAGGAAGCTGAAATAGAGACCGTCTTTGAAGTCCTTTGTTGAAGGATAGTGGGAGAAGGCAGGAGTTAGGGGCAGGTATGATTTGGGAGTTTCTTCATTTATTTTGCTTATGATCAGAGACTTGAGGAAGTTGAAATGTTGACAATAGGAATCCAGTTGAGAAGGAAAGTTTAAAATTATTTAGGAAAGAGAGGTAATCAACAATTTGAGTTTTAAAGAAATATTTAAGCAAAGATTAAAAAAATAAAGACCATAAAACAAAGTCTAGCCATTCTATTAGGGCAAATTGTCTAAGAATATCATGAGCCTTAAAGAAAATTCCTACCTGTCTATCACAGAGGCCATTCCCTTAGGCATTATTATAAATAGATAGCTACTTTAGATGGGTGCTATCTGACAGCTAAAGAAAAAGTTCAGAAGTCCAGCACGCATAAGACTGAGTCAAATTCCCTTAGCATCTTCTCAAATTTCAGTCTCAGGGTGCTATTCATTTCAGATGAATGGCGTATGAAATTCTAGAATTATAATATTACACTGAATAAATTCCTAAGGGAGAGAAACATTTGCTTTCATCTTAATTTCATAATTTTATAATGTCGTTCCTGCAGTGAGATTTTGTGCCCTCAGCTTGGCCTGTCTCACCAGTCTGATCTTCACAAACATTCCTTGATAGTCTCTTATCCTCCTTCAATTTGATAATATCAGTCAGTCTCAGATATCAATACATTCATCATGGATTGACTTTTAAAATTTTCACGTTGGCATTCTAATGATTTCTCTATAGATTTACAGTGAAATCATCCTGCCATTTTCTTGGCACATTGAAGTTGGTATTTTTGACTTTGTATGGTTACCAGGGATGGTATTATTGATTTTAAAGACTTGGCTGCTGCTACTGCTGCTAAGTAACTTCAGTCATGTCCGACTCTGCGTGACCCCATAGATGGCAGCCCACCAGGCTCCCCCGTCCCTGGGATTCTCCAGGCAAGAACACTGGAGTCGGTTGCCATTTCCTTCTCCAATGCATGCAAGTGAAAAGTGAAAGTGAAGTTGCTCAGTCGTGTCCGACTCTTAGAGACCCCATGGACTGCAGCCCACCAGGCTCCTCCATCCATGGGATTTTCCAGGCAAGAGTACTGGAGTGGGGTGCCATTGCCTTCTCCAAAAGACTTGGCCATATATACATAATCAGTTTCCAATGGTTTTCTATTGGTCAGAGGATGCAAAATAAAGCAAACAAGAGAATTTTATTCCTCAGATTGGCTGAAATTTTTTAAAAAATCACAAAAGTGTCTATACAACAGATAATTTGGAGAATTGTGGGTTCATAAATAATGTTTATGTTAATGGATAAAAACTTTTCCCAAAGCTGTGAAACAACACTCATTCCATTGATGATACTCAGAACCTATGACCCAGTAGTCCTACTGTGATAAGTCTTGATTAGAGATTTATGTATATAAGTGAGTATTATAGCATCATCCAGATAGAAATGTGGACATAAACTAATTGTCCTTCAATATGAAAATGTGGACATAAACTAATTGTCCTTCAATATGATAAAAGCATGTTTAAACTGTATAACACTATGCAGTTCTTAAAAACAAGGAGCTAGAAGCTCATGCACTGGCCTGGAGAGTTGTTCATGATACATAGACTACATTTAATTATGAAAAGAAAATTTTAATATATACTAACACTTACATAAGCTGCCTTTTGTAAAAATGAGCAAGTCAGAAGTTTTCTGTATTTGTGGGTAGTATGTAAGGGAGCACATGTACATGTGCATATAAATGAGAGAAAAAGCTAGATTGCTATACTTGTCAATATATTTTATTTCAAGGGAGTTGGGTGGCGAAAATTTGGGGGAAGGCTATTAATGATCTTTCTTATTTTGTGTTTGAATTTTTTCTTGTTGTCATTATCCTTTAATACTTTTGGGAAAATAAAACAAAGGACAAATGAAAATAAGGCTGTGAACTGGAACTGATCACCTAGGAGAGAAGAATATAGAACAGGAGAAAAAAAAGTATGCATCCAGGTCCTAGAGCATTCCAGCATGCTGCAGATAGATTATTAGGAAGGAAAAATAAAAGATAGGATTCTGGCAATGTGATCTAGACTGTTGAAACAACCAACCCTCTGAGAACAACAAGAAAAGATTGCAAAATCCATTAAAACATCTATTTGAAACACACGGAGCTCCCAGGCAGGGAGAAATTGAGAATCCCAAACCAGGAAGAGAAGTAAAATTGAAAGAGTGCTTTCAATTCATTTGGTGCTGCGTTTCCCCATGAGATAACTGATTATTCTTAAAGCAGAGGCTGTAAAGCGGAAAAGCTGAGCATGGATGGGACAGGATCACAGACAGACCTGGGAGGCAAAAGTCCTGAAGTTCAGGACCCATCAAAGTAAAGGATTCCTGTTAAATACCAGAAGTTTTTCTTAACACCTTGAAGATCTTCTCCCTATATTAGTATGAATCTGAAAAAAGCCTGCTTTCACAATGACTGAAGCTAAGCTTCTGCTAACTTAGTACTTGACTGAATTAAGAATATCTGCCTCCACTTAGAAATAAGAGATAGATGAGACAGAGAAAGGCCATGTAACATCATAGAGAGAAGATGTCCATTTACATTACAAAGAGAAAAGCCTCAGAAGAAACAAATACTGCTGACACCTTGATCTTGGACTTCTAGCCTCCAGAACTGGGAAAATACATTTCTGTCCTTTAAGGCACTCAGTTTGTGATACTTTGTTTTGTCAGTCCTAGTAAACAAATATGGATGTGCACTGAGACCATCAGATGAATATGTCTTTGCTGCAAGGAATTTCCATTCTAAAAGAGTAAGCGATCTCATATCTACTTGGGCTTCAGAATTATAAATACTATAAAAAGGAGAAGAACTAGAAACCAGAGCCACCTGAGTAATGGCTTCCTGGACAATGCTGGCCTCTCCTTAGGTGGATAACGACAGATCCACAGAGGAAGTGCAGTATCAAATGATTCAACTCATAATGGTATTTTGATTCTTTTCAATTAATCTTCCAGGTCTTTATTAAAGAAACTTAGTTAAAATAGAAACACCTGAGCAGAGAATTTATTCACTTTGTCACTGCCTTAGTGCTGAGGCAGAGGCACAGTGTCATTTGTCTGTTGGGATCCAGCTACCCCAGATACTACACAGTGGAGTCCAGACCAGGCACTTCAGGCCTACCAAATGGACATGAAATGGTAACAACAGTCAGGATTTAGTTGAAAAGACCAGATTTTAGTGAACTTTTAAAATTATGGATAATTTCAACACATAGCTCAAGGAAGAACACTCAAATCAGTAATGATACTATTATAAGAAAAGCTGGGCACGGAAGAATTTATGCTTTTCAATTGGAAAAGACTCTTGAGAGTCCCCTGGGCAGCATGAAGATCAAACCAGTCAAACCTAAAGGAAATCAACCCTGAATATTCTTTGGAAGGACTAATGCCAAAGTTAAATACTTTGGCCACCTGATGCGAAGAACTGGCTCACTGGAAAAGACCCTGATGCTGGGAAAGATTGAGCTCAGGAGCAGAATGAGGCTGCAGTGAATGAGATGGTTGGGTGACATCATGACTCAATGCACGTGAGTCTGAGCAAACTCCAGGAGATAGTGAAGGACAGGGAAGCCTGGCGTGCTGCAGTTCATAGTCACGGAGAGTCAGACAAGACTGAGCAACTGAACAACAATGACCAACTAGTATAATACTACTGTTACTGTATAAAAATACTCTGCTGAGATATAATGCATGGCAGAAAGAAGCAAATATTATAAATTTTAGTGAATAAATTGTATTGTTTCAGTGAATATAATACAAATAGTAATGTTAAAGTGTTATAACACACACTCATGAAAGAAAATATTTTAAATGTTTGCTTTTAGTGAGAGGAACAACAAAGCTAAAAGAATAAGAATTGGATTCTTCTACTTAACTTTCCAAAGCAACATTTCCCACATTTGTAAAATAAATAAAACCTACCTCACGAAGTTTTTATAAAAATTCAATAAGATTAGTATGTACAAGCACTTCAAAAGCTTAAAAAATTACTAAGAAATGCAGTACATCATCCATATCAGCAGTACTTGCCATTTTGGAGTGGTCTTAAGAATCGAAACACAAGTAAATATTTTCCTGATCTTGTCTTTGTCCTTCTATTCTTCCAACTAACTTGCAAACTAGAATTCCTCTGTTGTACATATTGTGCAATTCTGAAGCCTCTGCACATAGTTTAATTCCATTTTAAATGTTTCTAACTAGCTTTCTTAAGCCACATTATCTTTTGAAAATAACCTTGATCACTTCAGTTATCTTATATATAATTTGTATATGTATAATGAGAGTAATTTTGTCTAACGCAATGATCTTCAACATGAGCTTCACAAGATGGTATGGAAATTTTTTATAATAAGAATTTATTTTTAATCTCATGCTTTACATTTTTTGCATGCATGTTTAATATACATGTATAAATATTGCAATCCGTAGTTAAACATTTTTTTAAGTCTTTTAAAACATTACTGGCAAACAAAAAAGTCAAACATTTTTTTAATGTTTTTTAAAACATTACTGGCAAACCAGTAATGTCTGCCATATGGACCTGTGGGACTCAGGGACCCAGACACCTCATTATGTTAGTGTATTTAATAATTTACAGTTGAATCACTTTAGTTTTTAAGACTGTGTTTATCGACCTCTTTTATTTTTTCATTAACAACCTCAAGGATCTTTTCTAGACATTATTTTCCTAGTTGATCATCACTGATTGCCAGTATCACAGATACATTGTATATGTTTATGTACTATATGTGTGTGTGTGTGTGTGTGTATTGTATCAGTGCTTTACTCATAAAAAGAGCAAGATATTCCCTCTCCCACCAAGAATCAGTGACTCAAAAGATAAATAATCTGCCTGCAGTGCAGGAGATTCAAGAGATTCAGGTTTGATCCCTGGGTCAGAAAGTTTCCCTGGAGAAAGAAAAGGCAACCTGTTCCAGTATTCTTGCTATAGTCCATGGGGTTTCAAAGAGTCAGACATGACTAAGTGACTGAGCATGCTTCCAAGCAAACACTCTATAAATAAATTGGTCTGGAAATTTCTATTCAAAACTCTCAACAAACAGAAGTTTAGGACAAGACAGCTTCATAGGGGAATTCTACTAAACACTTAAGAAAGAATTAATACCTACCCTTCTCAAACTATTCCAAAAAAGCTGAGAACGAGAGAACACTTCCAGACTTTCTATGGGACCGGACTTATTCTGACCTCAAAGTCAGACAAAACACTACAAAAAAAAAAAAAAGAAAGAAAGAAAAAAAAACTATATCATATCTCTGATGAACACAAATGCAAATATACTTAACAGAATGTTAGCAAACCAAGTTCAACAAAAATAAAAAGAGTGACACATCATGATCAGGTAGGGTTTATACCAGGAATGCAAAGATATATCTACATCCATAAGTAAATCAATATGATACCCCATATAAACCAAAAGAATAATAAAAATGACACAATCATCTCAGTAGATTCAGAAAAGAAGCATTTGGCAAAATTCAACATCAATTTATGTTAAAACTTTCATGCATTCATTATTCATCTAGCAAAGACTAAAGAGTGTCTACTTATGTGCCTGAAAAAATTCTAGGCACTGAAATACATTTATAAAAAAAAATAAATAAATAAAAGGATAGAAAAAGACCCTGCCTGGTAGAGAAAGAAAAATAAGAGACAAAATACATTTGTGACTCCCTAAACAAGCCAGGCTTCAGCAATACGTGAACCGTGAACTTCCTGATGTTCAAGCTGGTTTTAGAAAAGGCAGAGGAAGCAGAGATCAAATTGCCAACATCCGCTGGACCATGGAAAAAGCAAGAGAGTTCCAGAAAAACATCTATTTCTGCTTTATTGACTATGCCAAAGCCTTTGACTGTGTGGATCACAATCAACTGTGGAAAATTCTTCAAGAGATGGGAATACCAGGCCACCTGACCTGCCTCTTGAGAAATTTGTATGCAGGTCAGGAAGCAACAGTTAGAACTGGACATGAAACAACAGACTGGTTCCAAATAGGAAAAGGAGTACATCAAGGCTGTATATTGTCACCCTGCTTATTTAACTTCTATGCAGAGTACATCATGAGAAAGGCTGGGCTAGAAGAAGCACAAGCTGGAATCAAGATTGCTGGAAGAAATATCAATAACCTCAGATATGCAGATGACACCACCCTTATGGCAGAAAGTGAAGAGGAACTAAAAAGCCTCTTGATGAAAGTGAAAGTGGAGAGTGAAAAAGTTGGCTTAAAGCTCAACATTCAGAAAACTAAGATCATGGCATCCGGTCCCATCACTTCATGGGAAATAGATGGGGAAACAGTGGAAACACTGTCAGACTTTATTTTTCTGGGCTCCAAAATCACTGCAGATGGTGATTGCAGCCATGAAATTAAAAGACGCTTACTCCTTGGAAGGAAAGTTATGACCAACCTAGATAGCATATTGAAAAGCAGAGACATTACTTTGCCAACAAAGGTCCATCTAGTCAAGGCTATGGTTTTTCCTGTGGTCATGTATGGATGTGAAAGTTGGACTGTGAAGAAAGCTGAGCACTGAAGAATTGATGCTTTTGAACTGTGGTGTTGAATACTCTTGAGAGTCCCTTGGACTGCAAGGAGATCCAACCAGTCCATTCTGAAGGAGATCAGCCCTAGGATTTCTTTGGAAGGAATGATGCTAAAGCTGAAACTCCGGTACTTTGGCCACCTCATGCGAAGAGTTGACTCATTGGAAAAGACTCTGATGCTGGGAGGGATTGGGGGCAGGAGGAGAAAGGGGAGGACAGAGGATGAGATGGCTGGATGGCATCACTGACTTGATAGACATGAGGATGCGTGAACTCCAGGAGTTAGTGATGGACAGGGAGGCCTGGCATGCTGTGATTCATGGGGTCACAAAGAGTCGGACACAACTGAGTGAATGAACTGAACTGAACATATATGTGTGTATTATATATAAAAGCACTATGGAGGAAGTCCTTGGGAAGACCACTGCAGAAGGTGAATTTTGAACAGATTTGTGATATACATGAGAGAGTGAGTCATGTGGATTTCTGAAGGGAAAACATAGCAAGCTGGAGAAACATCAGGTTCTGAGGGAGGTGTGTGCTTGATGAGTTCAAGGAAAAGAAGGAAGCCAGAGTGACTGGAGTCACGTAAAACAGAATCTGTAAGGTAGTGCTAGTGGTAAAGGACCCACCTGCCAATGCAGGAGAAGTAAAAGACACAGGTTCGATCTTTGGGTCGGGAAGATACCCAGGAGGAGGAAAATGACAACCCACTCCAGTGTTCTTGCCTGTAGAATCCCCATGAACAGAGGAGCCTGCTGGGCTAGAGTCCATGGGGTCCCAAAGAGTTGGACACGACTGAAGCAAATTAGCACACACACAGGGGGTTTATATAATGTATCTAATGACACAAGTAGTAGGAGAGGGAAGGGGAAGGTGCAAGGGAGCACAGGGCAACCGCCTTCATGACTGTTCCTGTGTGTTACCTCATTTAGCCCTTCTAACCTGGGAGGACTTCAAAAACTAAGATTCAGTGATCTTAAGTAATTTTCCTTAGTCTTCTCAGTCAAACAGCCCCAGAGGTAATATTCATACCCAGTCCAGGCAAGACCTATGAGGTTATTTCACTACTGCTGATGTGTACACATACACTCACTGGTTTTTACCCAGGAGAAACAGTTATGGAAGCTATAGTCACGCTTGTAAGATGTATCTCCTATCTATTTGAATTGTTTACAAGCTGTCAGTTCTATAGGACAACATATAGAGATGTGATCACTTGAATGAGCTGATTTTTTTCTTTTTGTTGCTGTTTAAATTTATTCTTTTTTAATTAAAAAATATTAAGGTATAAATTGATGTACTAAAATCTGCATATAGTTAATGTACACAATTTGATGAGTTTGGACATAAGCACACAGCTTTCCAGGTGGTACTAATGGTAAAGAACCTTCCTGCCAATACAGGAGATATAAGAGACACACGTTTGATCTCTGGGTCAGGAAGATCCCCTGAAGGAGGCAATGGCCACCCACTCCAGTATTTTTGCCTGGAAAATCTTGTGGACAGAGGAGTCTTGCAGGCTACAGTCCATAAAGGTGCACAGAGTCAGGCATGGCTGAAATGACTCAGCAGGCAAACATCTGTGAAATCACCACTACAATCAAAGTGATAGACAACCCCTGTAGTGTCCTCGTGCTCCTTTAAAGTAAAAACACAAAAAACTTTTTACCTTATATTGGAGTATAGTTGCTTAACAATGTTCTGTTAGTTTCTGGTGTACAGCAAAGTGATTCAGTTACACATATACATGTTTTTATTCTTGTTCAAATTCTCTTTCCACTTAGGTTGTTATATAATATTGGGCAGAGAACCCTGTGCTACACAGTCGGTCTTTGTTGGTTATCCATGTTAAATACAGCAGTGTGTATGTGTTTTATTTGTTTTAAGTACAGAGCAAAAGAGCTATCTTTGTTTTTTTTTTTTTTTTTGCATCTTCAATGTTTTCCAAGCTCCAACATAATTTTTTTAACTTTTTTCATGTAAGTCTTTGTTTTTGTTTTTTTTAATTGGAGGCTAATTACAATATTGCAGTGGTTTTTGCCATACATTGATATGAATCAGTCATGGGTGTACATGTGTCCCCCATACTGAACCCCCCTCCCGCCTCCCTCCCCATCCCATCCCTCGGGGTCATCCCAGTGCACCAGCCCTGAGTGCCCTGCCTCATGCTACCTTCTTAAAGAAGTTTCAAGGGCACCATACAGAATTGTTGACTAGAGGCACTATGTGAACAGCAGGGCTCTTAAACTAACTGATCTTGCATAATAAAAACTTTATACCAACTGAATAACTCTACACTTCCCCCATCCCCTGCTCTCTGGTGATTGTAGCTCTATTTTTTGCTTCTGTGATTTACTGTTTTAGGTACCTCATATAAATGGAATCATGCAGTACTTATCCTGTGATTGGCTTATTTCACCAGGTTTATCAATGTTGTTGATAAAGCAGGGATGATTTTTTTTTCCCCAAACTCGTAAAACTCATATAGTTCTTATATGTCACTACATAAACATCACCTGGGCACATCTAAGCAGTTGCTAGCAGAATCTAACTATCTGGAGTGAATTGAAGTAGTAAGGGCTACAGCTTCCACGTTTAGAAGGAGAAGAAAATTCTTTGGTATAACCTCTGCAATCCAGAAACAAGCTGAGGATAGACATGGAAACAAAAATTGCCCTTAAAATTACAGTGACTATTTGTTCTTCAGTCACTAAGTTGTGTCCGACTCTTTGACACCCCATTGGCAGCAACACTCCAAGCTTCCCCATCCTTCACTATCTCCCAGAGTTTGCTCAAATTCAATTCATCGAGTGAGTGATGCTATCAAATTATCTCATCCTCTGCTGCTCCCTTCTCCTCCTGCCCTCAATTTTTCCCAGCATCAGGTTCTTGTCCAATGAGTCAGCTCTTTGCATCAGGTGGCCAAAGTATTGGATCTTCGACTTCAGCATCAGTAACGAAAATCATTAGTTATTTGCTAAGGAATCCCTTGGGCTCTTATTTAAATTCTATTTATCACTGTTTCTCCTTTACTCTGATTTCTAACATGCTCTAATCTCAGTTGTACTAGATGGCAGCTTGTAAACATACTGACCAGCTACATCCAATGTCCCAAGTTGAAGAGTTTCCCAAGATGTAGACAGACCAAAATCAATCATTCTACTCTAACTGACCTTCAAGAGCATCAGCAAGAGATACAACAGGCATGAAGGCAGATGAAATGGCAAGTTGAAAAGCACAAGCTGGAAACTGAGCTGCTGGAGAGAAATGCCAAAACAAGCAAAAAGAACCAGACGTGATAATTCTAAGCACAGCAATCTGGAAGCTTTCAGTGTAGGGCAAAGAGGATTCCATTCTTCACACCCATGAAAATATTCTAAATTACAACTGTCAATCCTAAAGAAAATTAACCCTGAATATTCATTGGAAGGACTGATGCTGAAGCTCCAATACTTTGGCCACCTGATGTGAAGAGTCAACTCATTGGAAAAGACCCTGATGCTGGGAAAGATTAAAGGTGTGAGGAGAAGAGGGTGGCAGAGGATGAGATGGTTGGATGGCATCACCAACTCAATGGACATGAGTTTGAGCAAACTCCGGGAGACAGTGACGGATGGGGAAGCCTGGTGTGATGCAGTCCATGGGTCACAAACAGTTGAAAATGACTCAGAGGGATGGTACGGGGAGGGAGGAGCTAGGGGGGTTCAGGATGGGAAACATGTGTGTGCCTGTGGTGGATTCTTGTTGATATATGGCAAAACCAATACAATATTGTAAAGTTAAAAAATAAAAAAAAAATTTTAATTAAATTAAATAAAAAAAAGAAAGAAAATGACTTAGTGACTAAACAACAACATTTGATACACTATTTTAGTTAGCAAGTAGAGAAATACAAAATTCAGTTATAAGATTTCCATACAAGTATTTAACCAAGCTTAGTTGCTGTGTTGAAAGTATAGCTTTAAGTTGTTTGCAAACTGTCCATTACCCAAAAGTGCTTCTCTCAAGGATGTTGGATAAATGAGCATCCACTGTAATGCCAAATGCCAGGGGCCACTGGCAAATAACCTGCCATTCCATGCTTTGGGGACAATGGTGATTTCCTTCAGTCTTCTGTTAATTGGAAGGGCTTCTCTGATAGCTCCATTTGTAATGAATCCACCTGCAATGTCGGAGACCCCAGTTCAATTCCTGGGTTGGGAAGATCCACTGGACAAAGGATAGGCTACCGACTCCAGTGTTCTTGGGCTTCCTTTGTGACTCAGCTGGTAAAGAATCTGCCTGCAGTGCAGGAGACCTGGGTTTGATCCCTGGGTTGGGAAGATCCCCTGGAGAAAGGAAAGGCTACCCACTCCAGAGTTCTTGCCTGGAGAATTCCTTGGATTGTATAGTTCGTGGTGTCTCAAAGAGTCAGATATGACTGAGGAACTTTCATTTTCTCTAATGGAACACTACTAGAGGGATAGGTTATTAAATAATATCCTTGTAGTAGAAAAAGTTTAAAGAAAAGATTTTTGCTCCTTCAAGAGCTTTCTATTGACCATATTGGGTGTCATTTACCCAGCAGTAAAATCTGTTCTTTCAAATGATTCAAAAGTGAAAAATGATAATTCTATTGGGCAAAGAATTGGCACAGACTGTCAGTCAGCACAGGTATTTTGTAGGCTCTAAAAATAGTGCAAAAAGTCTAATTTTAGGCTTCACCTATTTTAATTTTTAAAAATAAATCAATTTTTATCAAAAACCTCTTTTTTAAGTTTCTTTAAGGAAGACTAAAATATTTGGAATAAAATATTTTCAGCTCTATTAATAACTTTAATTTTATTAAAGTACATTTTAGTAGCAATTTATTATTTAAAAGGCACTTCACATACATTATTTCAATCTCAATAATACTATTATAGAAATACTACATTTATTTTATAAATGTGGACAATTATTCTTGGAAAGAGGGATGAATTATTTAGTGCCTACTGCATTTTAAATAGAAGGGTGAAAAGGTTGGCTTAAAACTCAACTTTAAAAAAACTAAGATCATGGTATCCAGTCCCATCTCTTCATGGCAAATGGAAGGGGGAAAAGAGGAAACAGTGACGAATTTTATTTTCTTGGGCCCCAAAATCACTATGGATGATGACTGTAGCCATGAAATTAAAATACATTTGCTCCTTGGAAGAAGTCATGACAAACCTAGACAGTGTATTAAAAAGAGACATCACTTTGTTAACAAAGGTCCATATATGGTTTTTCCAGCAGTTATGTACAGATGTGAGAACTGGACAAGAAAGAAGGCTGAGCACTGAAGAATTGATGCTTTTGAATTGCGGTACTAGAGAAGACTCTTGAGAGTCCTTTGGACTGCAAGATCAAACCAGTCAATCCTAGAGGAAATCAATCCTGAATATTCCCTGAAAGGACTAATGCTGAAGATGAAGTTTCAATACTTTGGCTCCCGATGCAAAGAGCCCACTCATTGGAAAAGACCCTGATGCTGGGAAAGATTGAGGGCAGGAGGAGAAGGTGACGACAGAGGATGAGATGGTTGGATGGCATCATTAACTTAATGGACATGAGTTTGAACAAACTCTGGGAGGTAGTGATGGACTGGGAAGTCTGATGTGCTGCAGTCCGTGGGGTCACAGAGTTAGACACCACTTACACTACTGAACAACAGCATCTGCATTTTCCAAGGCACTCTTTTATTTAGTTCTTTTAATAAGCTGATAAGATAGAAATCACCCATGCTATTTCTAAATGAGGGGGCTGAGATTTAGGGATATTTGAGCCTTGGTCTTTAAAATTCAAACTCCATATTTCCCTGTACATGTCTCTCCTTTCTGAATAATAGGTCAGGAAACACTTGGCAAATCAGTGAATTTCAAACATAGTTCTAACACTCAGAGCACAGTACCTTTTGTTAAGCTATAGGTGTTAAATTATCATTTTTAATAATAATAAGCATGCATTGACTTCCAAATTGCAGAAATAGACAAAAAATCATAAACTTGTTCCTACACATGGTTTCCCTGGTGGCTCAGACAGTAAGGAATCTGCCTGCAATGCAGGACACCTGGGTTCAGTCCCTGGGTTGGGAAGATCCCCTGGAGAAGGGGATGGCAACCTACTCCTGTATTCATGCTGGGAAAATCCCATGGACAGAGGTGCGTGGCAGGCTATAGTCCATTGGGTCACAAAGAGTCAGACACAAGTTAACACTGGTCTGACACAGTGAGTTTTATGTCAAAGATGAATTGTTTTGGTAAACGGTCAGTTATCAAGCAATAATACAACTTAGCAAAATAGCCTGGTCTCTCATATACACTGCCCTTAAATTTGTCAAATGGCCATTAGAGTTACATTTTATCTGTCTTCTCTTGTGATCCTAGACAATGATTCCCTTCACCTTTTTAACAAACATGCAGTGAGTGCCACCTCTGTGCCAGGCTTATCCTGAAACTGTGCTTTGAAAGGGAGCAAGCTGAGTCATGGACTCACAGCTTTCCAGTTTAGATGGGAGTGGTTCCAAACTGCTGGCCCCTGCTGGCCTTTATGTTCAGATGCCCTGAGTTGCAAAGCTGACCTCACAAGCAGCACCCACTAACTGGAGATGACGTATTGTCGGAAAGGCTCTACCTCCAGATTCAACAGGACTCAGCTAGAGGCACTTCTATGTGAAAAGGCAGCAACAGTCAAAGAAAGAGAGGGCACTGGTGACCATTCTGTTGGCCACTTGATGGATCATTTCACCGTCACAGACCTGAGAGAGACATATTGTTACCACCCTGTACAAGAGAGGGAGATGGCACAGACGGTTAGTATGGACATAGGATTTGAATGGCAAACATTGACAAAGGATTATTATAATGCAGTGGGATAAAGTTTGAGATAGAGTTATAAAGACATTGTTGTGGGAACACTGGGTGCAGGAAATATGATTAATTTGCCAAAAGGCCTATTTTCAGCAGCCTATCAGACGGTAAAGCGTCTCCTGTAACACGGGAAACCGAGGTTCGATCCCTGGGTTGGGAAGATCCCCTGGAGAAGGAAATGGCAATCCACTCCAGTATTCCTGCCTGGAGAATTCCATGGATTGAGGAGCCTGGTAAGTTACAGTCCACGGGGTCGCAAAGAGTCGGACATGACTGAGAGACTTCACTTCACTTCACTTCATATTTATGATAGAGACTAAATGTTGCCTACATAGGAGGTCAAATTTGGAAATGTGTCAGTGTGTAAATGAATATGTTTACATATGGTAATCAGATTGCTGATCCATAAAACCATTTCTTAAATGCAAACTTAACTGAAGCTTAAGGTAAGATCTGTCTGCATTTTAATTGATATATACTCCCAATATGGGTTCGATCCCAAGAATCAAATCAGAAGCACATTAGACAATTAGTATGCTAAGTTCATAATCCTAGAGAACTGTGCTTGATATAACCCACAGTTCAGTTCAGTTCAGTCGCTCAGTCATGTCTGACTCTTTGCGACCCCATGAATCTCAGCACGCCAGGCCTCCCTGTCCATCATCAACTTCCAGAGTTCACCTAAACTCATGTCCATTGAGTCGGTGATGCCATCCAGCCATCTCATCCTCTGTCATCCCCTTTTCCTCCTGCACCCAATCCCTCCCAGAATCAGTCTTTTCCAATGAGTTAACTCTTTGCATGAGGTGGCCAAAGTACTGGAGTTTTAGCTTTAGCATCATGCCTTCCAAAGTACACCCAGGGCTGATCTCCTTTAGAATGGACTGGTTGGATCTCCTTGCAGTCCAAGGGACTCTCAAGAGTCTTCTGCAACACCACAGTTCAAAAGCATCAATTCTTCAGCACTCAGCTTTCTTCACAGTCCAACTCTCACATCCATACATGACCACAGGAAAAACCATAGCCTTGACTAGATGGACCTTTTTTGGCAAAGTAATGTCTCTGCTTTTCAATATGCTGCGTTACATCAAATGTTGAGCTTTTCTGTTAAAATCAAGTCAATGTCAATAGTTTTACTAGTTTTGAATAATTCTGGAGGACATGTTGATTACAGAAAGGCTCATTATAGCTATCCTAGACATTAAACAAGCTTGTAGGAACCTGCATTTACAAATTAAACACAAAGTATTTTGTTCACCTGGAGAGTGTGTTTTGTTAATAAAATGCTTTTCTGTGTTGGGCCCTCCACCAAATTGGGCACATGAAAGGTATAGCTGTTGCTATTGCTGCTACTATACTGTTGAAGCTTTGCTAAATTCTTCTAGAACCTGAGCCTTTGTGTAGTACTAATGATTTGCTGAATATCAATACTTTCCAACTCGTAAAGCACATAAAAGCAGTAAGGTAGGCACTTGTATGCATGGTCAACCCTTGTATGGTCACTGCTCAGAACACAGAAGGCATTTAGTTAATATTTGTTGAATGGATGGATCAGTGGCTTTTTCACGTACATTTCCCTTGGAAATCTCCATGCTTTTGTGAAGGTGACCTGGAAATTATTTTTATAGTCTTGCAAATGTAAAAGCCGACGTCAAGAGAATATATATTTTCCCCACAGAAAGTTGGTACAAAATGCAGATGTTTTCCAGGGCATGACAATCACCCTTGGATGAGGAACAACTTATCACATTGTTTTCATCTTCAAGTACATATTATAGCACTATGCACATGATAGATACCCTTTAAATGTTTGCTAAATGAATTGCCATATGTTCTTGGCATGCGTTTCCTTCAACCTATAAATCTGAGCCAGCTGGGATTATTTTCCTTTCTTTTTTGAAATGTCCCCCTTTTTACTAGTTCTAGCAAGAGCACAGACAGAGGACTGCGGTAATATTCATTTCATGAATTCAGCTTGAAGGCTAGAACTTCTTTCAGATGATTATAATCAGCACTATGTTTGCTCTTTAAAATGACAATTTTGTTTTCACAATTTAAGTGAAAACTCTTTCTACATTGAAAATAGTGTCAGGTGAAACGACCTCAAAGGAATGGGGAGAAAGGGATTTTCTGGAACTCAGGTTGATCACTTTACATTGATTATTTTAATGGGTTTTTCATACTAGCTGTGACATTTAGGCTTTGTTAGCATCACTTTATAGAAGAAAAATGCGACATTGAATGTCTCTCTCAGAGTAGTTGGTAAAATTGGTGGAAAAGTTATTTGGGCTCAATTAGGCTTAAAGGTTTGGAGAAGGCAATGGTAACCCACTCCAGTGTTCTTGCCTGGAGAATCCCAGGGACGGGGGAGCCTGGTGGGCTGCCCTCTATGGGGTCGCACAGAGTCGGACACAACTGAAGCGACTTAGCAGCAGCAGCAGCAGGCTTAAAGGTTCTTTGCATCATCTTCGTACTTATCCTAGAAATGGCATGGTGTTTAAAAAGGTAAAAAAGATGGGGGCATAAATAGGATTTGCCTCGGTCTTGGGGATTTGCAATGTGCTAGGTGTTTTGCCAGGTGCTGGTGGTACACCACTAAACAGAACAGAAAGGCTCTGCTCTTTAAATCAAGACATAGAGGAGACAGGCTTAAAATCTAGGGATGGAGATAGAAGGAGCTTGAGAAAACACATAGGCTTCCCTGGTGGCTCAGTGGTAAAAACCCTGCCTGCTAATGCAGGAGACACTGGTTTGATCCCTGAGTCAGGAAGATCCTCTGGAGGAAGATATGGTAACTAACTCCAGCATTCGTGCCTGGGAAATCCCATGGACAGAGGAGCCCAGCAGACTACAGTT
Source organism: Bubalus kerabau (assembly GCF_029407905.1). NCBI lineage: Eukaryota > Metazoa > Chordata > Mammalia > Artiodactyla > Bovidae > Bubalus > Bubalus kerabau. Next base: position 113,894,193 of record NC_073630.1, read on the forward strand.
CATGGGATTGCAAAGAGTTGCACGTGACTGAGCAGACATGCACCCAAGCAAACACATAAACGCATCATTATCATTGGGCTGATTGTTATGAAGCAAATTACTGGAATACAAGGATAGAAAACATCAGTGGAAACTTGCTTAGACAGAGAACCCATTTTCATAGTTCTGTGTACAACTCTGAACAAGCAAAATGTTAGGTTTAAACACTATATTCAGTTTCTAGACACTGGTCAGAATTTGATAAAATTATCTAGATTTTTTTCAGACTCAGTTGCCTCATGAGAAAGGAAGTATTCACCTTTTATGGAAATTTTTTAGGGTTAGATGATGTTAGTTGTGAAAAATCCTACAAATGTGGATGCACATTAGAAAGTTAAAGTGAAAGTCACTCAGTCCTGTCCAACTCTTTGTGACCCCATGTATACAGTCCATGGAATTCTCCAGACCAGAATACTGGAGTGGGTAGCCTTTCCCTTCTCCAGGGGATCTTCCCAATCCAGGGATCAAACCCAGGTCTCCTGCATTGCAGGCAGATTCTTTACCAGGTAAGCCACTAGGGAAGCCCACACACATTAAACCTTTGATATAAATAAGGTGTTCATGCATATACACATTTGATAAGCATTTATTGAACACTTACTATATCTAGAAACTAGGAAAAGTGCTCAAAATACAAAGATGAGTAGGCATAATCTCTGCTGTTAGAAATTTATTTTCACTAAAGGATAAAAAAAGGCACAATTGGAAACATGTTACATTGTGGCAAATAAAATATGATAAACACCAAAGAGGAGCGTATAATCTAGCAAGTCTTCACGGATGATGTGACATTCCTCCAAGGTGACATACAGATTCCTGGTAGAGGAACCAGCATAGACAAAAAGGTGGAGTGGACACTGGATTTGTTTCTGGAAAGTAAAATCTGGGCTGAAGCTGGAACCTTTACAAATTGAAGAGGGATGGATAAAGGATATCATAGTTCTTTATTATTTATCATATTTCATCTCCTAGAAGACAGGGGTTTGACATATCATGGTTGTTTCATGAATCAGAAAATATTTGAATAAGGAAACAAAACCAAAAAAGAACACTGGATTCTAAAAGGATAAGACTGCATATTTTGGATTAATGGGTAAATAACTGGGAGTAAGGTCCGGGGAGGTAAGGAAAAGAAGCACACAAGTGAAAGAATTATGATCATATAATGTAGAAAGGAGTCAGACTGGGAAATAGCCAGAGATACCCATGGTCAAGGGAGAGATCTGACCTCATTTCATTAAGGCAAATGATGATTTCGAATAAAAGAGCCAAGGAAGTAAGAGTGATGTCAAAACACAGGTAAAGGGAATAGCCATAATAATAATAATGGTAATAAGGTCAACATAGGTTTAGTACTTGGTACGTGATACTTAGTTTGACAGTCTCTTAGTAGTATATTATACTTACTTGCACATAGAATTTTCACAGCATATCTGAAAGTTATGTATCATTATTATTGCCATTTTACAGAAGAGAATGTTAAGACACTAAAAAGGTAAAATAATGTTCCTAAGATTACTGAGCTAGCTGGTGCTGTATATTGGACTCAAACCCATTCCTACGCTTTCAGATCAGTTCAGTTAGGTCACTCAGTTGTGTCCGACTCTTTGTGACCCCATGAATTGCAGCACGCCAGGTCTCCCTGTCCATCACCAACTCCCAGAGTTCACCCAAACTCATGTCCATGGAGACAGTGATGCCATCCAGCTATCTTATCCTCTGTCATCCCCTTCTTCTCCTGCCCCCAGTCCCTTCCAGCATCAGAACTTTTCCAATGAGTCAACTCTTTGCCTGAGGTGGCCAAAGTATTGAATTTTCAGCTTTAGCATCAGTCCTTCCAAAGAACACCCAGGACTGATCTCTTTTAGAATGGACTGGTTGGATCTCCTTGCAGTCCAAGGGACTCTCAAGAGTATTCTCTAACACCACAGTTCAAAAGCATCAATTCTTCAGTGCTCAGCTCACAGTCCAACTCTCACATCCATACATGACCACTGGAAAAACCATAGCCTTGACTAGACAGACCTTTGTTGGCAAAGTAATGTCTCTGCTTTTCAATATGCTATCTAGGTTGGTCATAACTTTCCTTCCAAGGAGTAAGTGTCTTGATTTCATGGCTGCAATCACCATCTGCAGTGATTTTGGAGCCCCAGAAAAATAAAGTCTGACACTGTTTCCACTGTTTCCCTATCTATTTCCCTTAAAGTGATGGGACCAGATGCCATGATCTTCATTTTCTGAATGTTGAGCTTTAAGCCAATTTTTTCACTCTCCTCTTTCACTTTCATCAAGAGGCTTTTTAGTTCCTCTTCATTTTCTGCCTTAAGGGTGGTGTCATCTGCATATCTGAGGTTATTGATATTTCTTCCAGCAATCTTGATTCCAGCTTGTGCTTCTTCCACCTCAGCGTTTCTCATGGTGTACTCTGCATAGAAGTTAAATAAGCAGGGTGACAATATACAGCCTTGACATACTCCTTTTCCTATTTGGAACCAGTCTGTTGTTTCATGTTCAGTTCTAACTGTTGCTTCCTGATCTGCATATAGGTTTCTCAAGAGGCAGGTCAGGTGGCCTGGTATTCCCATCTCTTGAAGAATTTTCCACAGTTTATTGTGATCCACACAGTCAAAGGCTTTGGTGTAGTCAATAAAGCAGAAATAAATTTGTTCTGAACTCTCTTCCTTTTTCTATGATCCAGAGGATGTTGGCGATTTGATCTCTGGTTCCTCTGCCTTTTCTAAAACCAGCTTGAACATCTGGGAGTTCATGGTTCACATATTACTGAAGCCTGGCTTGGAGAATTTTGAGCATTACTTTACTAGTGTGTGAGATGAGTGCAATTGTGTGGTAGTTTGAGCATTTTTTGGCATTGCCTTTCTTTGGGATTGGAATGAAAACTGACCTTTTCTAGTCCTGTGGCCACTGCTGAGTTTTCCAAATTTCCTGGCATATTGAGTGCAACACTTTCACAGCATCATCTTCCAGGATTTGAAATAGCTCAACTGGAATTCCATCATCTCCACTAGCTTTGGTCATAGTGATGCTTTCTAAGGTCCACTTGACTTCACATTCCAGGATGTCTGGCTCTAGATGAGTGATCACACCATCGTGCTTATCTGGGTCATGAAGATCTTTTTTGTACAGTTCTTCTGTGTATTCTTGCCATCTCTTCTTAATATCTTCTGCTTCTGTTAGGTCCATACCATTTCTGTCCTTTATCGAGCCCATCTTTGCATGAAATATTCCCTTGGTTCTCTAATTTTCTTGAAGAGATCTCTAGTCTTTCCCATTCTGTTGTTTTTCTCTATTTCTTTGCATTGATCACTGAGGAAGGCTTTCTTATCTCTCCTTGCTATTCTTTGAAGCTTTACAGAATTAACAATATGGGAAACATGCCTGAGTTGGTAGTTTGTGATACTGTCATAACGTCACAGGACATATAGATCAAGCAACATATAAGAACATAATAATACATGATCACATTTGGTTTGTTCTGTAAATGTAAGGTTGGCTTAACATTAAAAAAAAAAAAAAACCTCTTATTAACAATATCAATTGTATAAAGGAGAAAATCAACATTATCATTTCCTGATCATGAGTGATCAGGAAGAAATGTTTCTTCTTGATGTTTCTTTCATGAAGAAACGTTTCTAAAGAAACATTCTCTGGGTGCCCAAGTGACATAGTTTAGATCTGATTTACAAGAGTGTATTGAAAGCAAAATCTAAATTATTGAAATACAATAATTGCTATTTTTTCCTGTTATTTTTCCTATTTAATATATGACATATTCCTTATATATTATATATTAATATAAAATAGCCTCAGTTCAGTTCAGTTCAGTCGCTCAGTCATGTCCGACTCTTTGTGACCCCATGGACTGCAGCACACCAGTCTTCCCTGTCCATCACCAACTCCCAGAGTTTACTCAAATTCATGTCCATTGAGTTGGAGATGCCATCCAGCCATCTCATCCTCTGTCATCCCCTTCTCCTCCCACCTTCAATCTTTCCCAGCATCAGGGTCTTTTCCAATAAGTCAGTTCTTTGCATCACATGGCCAAAGTATTGGAGTTTCAGCTTCAGCATCAGTCCTTCCAATGAATATTCAGGACTGATTTTCTTTAGTATGGACTGGTTGGATCTCCTTTCAGTCCAAGGGACTCAGAGACCCTAAAATATTGGAAAATACTTTCATATTTAGAAGCACATCTTCAACAACAGTAAACTAACAAGTCATAGAGAAAATGAATGAGATCAAAGTTATTCTATTGGAAATACCAATACACGATGAAATTCTGGCTAGACTATTCAGACTAATGAAGGGGACAAAAGGAGAAGAAACCAATTATCAGTATCAGAAATTAAAGGAAATTCAGTATAGTTCTGTCTACACTAAAATGATAATAAAAGAATATAATGAAGGAAGTGATGCCAATTAATTAATATTAATGAAGTGATAGGTTCTTTGAAAGACACAAATTACCACAACTGATTTAAGAAATAGAAAATGTGAGTATCTCTATTACTAATAAAAAGCACTGAATTCACAATATTAAAATTTCCCAAATTATATAACTTAAATATATACATATGTATTTTTTCCTCACTTGTACTTCAGCAAAGATGTTCTAAAACATATATAATAAAAATATTAGGAAATAGATCCAGCAACATATAAAAATATAATAACACATGATCAAGTTTGGTTTGTCCTGTAATGTAAGGTTGGTTTAACATTTCAAAAAAAAAAAAGCAAACTCTTATTTACAATATCAATTGTATAAAGGAAAAAATCAACATTATCATTTCCTGATCATGAATGATGAAGAAGTAAGCCATTGATGGGGAAGAAAGCCTTTGAATAAAATTCCACACCATACATGATGAAAACAAACAAACAAAAAAATCAGCTACATAGAAATAAAAAGGAACTTCCTCAATCTGATGAATGACATATTTCAGAAAATGTCCAGTAAACATAAGTAACACTGAAATATTGACCCCTTCCTCCACACACACCAAGGTCAATAGCAAAGGGTTATGTCCAGTCTCATCATTTTACTTCAACATTGTATTGGGAGAAAAGAAATGTCTCACAACCTGGAAAGGAAAAGGTAAATAGTCAATATCTGCAGAAGAAGATATTCCATATGTATAGAAAATCTAAAGGAATCTGCAAGAGTTACTAGAAGTGATAAAGAGTTTTAGCAATGTCACCTAAAATAATGAACAATGTTTTTATAATAATGATTAATTTTGCTTTAATGTACTAGTAATGAGAAATTAGAAATTAAAATAAAAATGCAATATCATTTAATATAGTATACAAAAATATGAAACTAGCAAAATACATATGTCTGTGTAGTGAAAAAATAGAAAAATTGAAGTTCTAAATAATGGACAGAAATATACAGATTCTAGAAATAACATATATATTTGTATATATGTATGCACATGATTTATATATAGAAAATGTATATACATAATAGCAACTGAAATTTGACAAAAATACCACATAAAAATACCAATAGGGAATGGGAGTTTTCCATATATGGTGCTGGAACAATTGAATATTGGTATGTAGCAGGGGGAAATACACATGACATATAAACTAACCTCAATAAATACTAGCTTCCTTCCTCATCTTTTTGGTCACATACAATTGGTAGGATAATATCAGATCAACTGAGCCATCCAGCTTACATGTTAGCAGGCAAGATGTGGTTAAGCAGAAACATCTTGAATTATAGCTGTGGGCCCGTGAGGAAATGATGATGTTTGTTTATGATATGAATACTGGAAATGTCACGGTAATGCTGCTGTTTTTTTTTTTCTTTGAATTTAGAAAAGAAAGATATCGATCCACATTTTTTCTCAGAATGCAAGCAAGAAAACATGTCTTTGCAGAAAAACAATTTTAAAGTGCCCCTGTCTCTATTAGCATGAATAGAGCATGCTTGGTGCCCCAGAGAGAAGAAGCTCGTGGATGGCAGTGCATAGGTGGGAAGGGGGAAAACAGGGGATGAAGAAGTGGGTGGGGGGAGTTATCTTTGAACCAGAGGGAGGGTTTGTGGAAACACACAGCTGTTTTGACTTGGCAGAAAGGCAAACAAACAACCTACTACAGCACATGTTGAAACAAGACAAAATTTTCTCCAGAAATGAAACATTGTAGTCTTAAGGATTTATTTTGAGCAGACACATACCAAATAAATGAAACTTTTATTTGATAAGTAGTATATAAAAGTGCATGTGGGGGTGGCGTGTGCCAGGCCAGTAGAAGTGAAAAAATGCTAGCATGAAACACTCTGAGAATCAATCTAAAAAATAAACCATAAGAACAATTTTTTTTATCACCATGATGGCATCTGATACGTGTCATTTTCAAACTCATTTTCAATATGAATGATGTATCAGCCCTATGATTTCTTTGGAAGGAATGATGCTAAATCTGAAACTCCAGTACTTTGGCCACCTCATGCAAAGAGTTGACGCATTGGAAAAGACTCTGATGCTGGGAAGGACTGGGGGCAAGAGGAGAAGGGGACGGCAAAGGATGAGATGGCTGGATGGCATCACTGACTTGATGGACGTGAGTCTGAGTGAAGTCCGGGAGTTGGTGATGGACAGGGAGGTCTGGCATGCTGCGATTCATGGGGTCACAAAGAGTTGGACACGACTGAGTGACTAAACTGAACTGATATATATATATATATATATATGACTATGTTTGTGAGCCTCAGTTTCCCTATTAGAACAAGAAATTCATTGGATTAAATGGTTTGTTTCGTTAATTCCAGCTTTGTAAGTCTCTAGGGCATATCCCTTTCCCTCTGAAAGAATTGAACGTCTGCTTTGGGGAACCTCAACTCAATCTCTAAAGAGTCCTCGCCAGAGAAATGCTTTGCACTTGAAAAAAGAAAAGAGAAAAATACTAAAAAAAAAAAAAAAAAAAACTATTAGCTTAGTATGGAAAAATGTTTACAGTCTGTGGGGTGATGATCAGAAGACAGGAATTTTATAACCTCTCTTACAGAGCTCTTAATGGTCACCATAGCCACTTATTTAAAATACCCTTTACAATCACAGCTGCCAGGTGTTTCCCAGGTTTCCAGCTTTCCTAAGACGGGAGTGAAGGCATGTGAGTCAGACACCAACCCCACCTAATTTGTTGAGACATAAATCCATCCCAATAAGTACAGTAGATGAAGGAGGAAAGAGTGTTTTTATAGAAGGCAGAGAAGTTAACAGTAGAGGAAATAACTTGAAATGGACTGAGGATTACTGGTGGTCCTTGGAGACTTGGAAGTGAAATATGAGCTCTTGCAAACTCCCTTTGGTCTTCAGTCTTCTTTAAAGTGCTCTATGATTCACTGGAAATCCTAGTTCTTTTTTGTGTGTTTTTTACTACGACTATTCATAATACTACTTTGATAGCTTTTCAGGCTCTTAGATGTGTTTATAAATATCTGTTACTGCTGTTCATATGGGAATACTGAAGATCTCAGATACAATTGAAATTGGTTCAGTTCAGTTCAGTTCAGTCGCTCAGTCATCTCTGACTCTTTGTGACCCCATGAACTGCAGCACGCCAGGCCTCCCTGTCCATCACCAACTCTCAGAGTCCACCCAAACCCATGTTCATTGAGTCGGTGATGCCATCCAACCATCTCATCCTCTGTCTTCCCCTTCTCCTCCTGCCCTCAATCTTTCCCAGCATCAGGGTCTTTTCAAATGAGTCAGCTCTTCGCATCAGGTGGCCAAAATGTTGGAGCTTCAGCTTCAGCATCAGTCCTTCCAATGAACATTGAGGACTGATTTCCTTTAGGATGGACTGGTTGGATCTCCTTGCACTCCAAGGGACTCTTCAAGAGTCTTCTACAACACCACAGTTCAAAAGCATCAATTCTTTGGCACTTATAACTGGCCAATAACTACATTTGTTCATAAAAAGGGGTATTTATTGGTTTATTGATTTTGATGTATTTTTGTGTATCAGTCAACTATCCTAGGGAATGAAATGCTACAATAGATAACCAGGTAGGTAGTAGTTTGCTTCATGTCAGAAAGTTCTCCCACATTCCTTTCAGTTTCTCCTACACTCGCTTGGTTTCTTCTGCCTTTAAATCTAATCAGATCTCTCCCCTTTTGGAAGGTATGGTGATAACATTTCACTAATAGAATTACCCTTCAGATAGTTTTATATACATATATATATATATATATATATGTCAGTGCTACTCAATTTGTCTCCCCACCCTCCTTCC